>NC_134878.1:3913235-3918235 GCF_041734735.1 Babylonia areolata | reverse complement strand
GTTTATCAAGAAGGGGATTTTTTTTTGTATGTGTTAATTATTCTCTCTCTCTCTCTCTCTCTCTCTCTCTCTCTCTCTCTCGTTTTCTTGAATCTTTCATGGCAGAATTTCTTGGATACCCCCCCTCCCCTCCGCCCTTATGCCCCCCCCGCCCCCCTGCCCCATTTCTTTACACTCATTTTCAGGAGCCGTGATATTTTCAAAATTAGAAAATCGCTTTCTTTGTCTCTTTGCCCGTCTGTATCTGTCTCTGCCTGTCTCCCTGTCTCTGTTTATCTTTGTCTCTTTGTCTCACTCCCCCATGTCTGTCTCTCTGTCTCTGTTTCTGACTCTGCCTGCCTGTCTCTGTCTCTCTCTCTCTCTGCCTCTGTCTGTCTGTCTCTGTTTGTCTGTTTCTCTGTCTGTCTATCTCTCTGTCTGTCTACTTGTCTGTCTCTTTCTGTCTGTCTCTCTCTGCCTTTCTGCCTCTGTCTCTGTCTGTCTGTCTTTCTTTCTATCTGTCTGTCTGTCTTTCTTTCTATCTGTCTGTCTGTCTCTTTCTGTCTGTCCCTGTCTCTCTCTGCCTTTCTGTCTCTGTCTCTCTGTGTCCCTGTCTCTGTCTCTCTGTGTCCCTGTCTCTGTCTCTCTGTGTCCCTGTGTCTGTCTGTCTGTCTGTCTGTCTCTTCACTCCTGGCTGCGTGAAGAGTCAACGGGGCACTGCACTTAAGAACTGTTCACCAGATTCCTCCAGCTTCGTGGATGTCTCAAAGCCTTGGACCCTGGAAATGGTATTCTGCAATGTTGTCACTCCATCGTGTTTTTTCCCCTTTTCCCCTCCCTCCCCCCTCTACACTTCACTTGGGGGATTGTTTTAGCTAGGCCATTGGATCTTGTTACGGGGCTATACCCACTGACTAAAAATAGATGGATAGCTCAATTTCCAGGAAAGCTGAAGCCAACTGGACGCCATACTGTTTCTCGTATCCGGCCGTCAGTCCGTTGACAAGTCGTCTGTTAACTGGCGGTAGTTTCTGAACTGTAACTGTGTATCTTCGATGAAATCGTGTTATGCTTGCCCCCGTGACATGCCAAATAATGTGTCTTGATTGAAATCTGCCAATGGTTATCTACCAAAGTTATTACAGGAAAACAGTGCAGTGACACGTGGCGCAAACTTGCAGTGGAGACACACACAGGAATGTCAGCTTAACTAACGCCGCGAGCAAGTGATAGATTGCCGTGAAGCCTGCTGAGCACTCGGCTACACAAATGAAGTCACCGCTTCGCGCTATACTGACACGAGAAGCAAAATGGCTGATTGAACACTTCCGCTGGCTTCACTTAGCAAAGGGGCTCAAAGAAGGCATGCGCTATCCATGTATTTTTGAGAACAGTGGGCTATACCAAAGAAGTTTTCTTTCCTGTACTGTTGTTAGCAGATCTCCATCATTAAGGTCCAGTGTACTGCCTGGTGTTTGGGGCACCTGTTTATTGGTGATATGGTCAGTGCATGGGGCGTTCTACTGGGGAACCACTGAACACGTGTTTGTTGTTGTTGAATTAGTGTTGGTCGGTGAATGCAACGCCTACATCCTTGTGTCAGCAAAAGTGTCAACAGTATTGATCTTTTAGAAATGTAAATGTATTCTTATGTCTTGTATCTGAATATATATATATGTATCTGAATATATATATATATATATATATATATATATATATATATATATATTCTTTCCATTTTGTAAGTCATTGCGTATGTGTGCTTAATGTGTTTATTGAAAAGCGTTTTGAGCTCTCTCTTAGATAGGAATCGTTCAACAAGTATCCATTCCAATAATAACAGTGATCATCAATATTACTCAGTTTATCGTGGTGACACGTCATTTCCACGGTTTCTTTCCACATCCGCTGCGAGGGCCCACGTCTCGGATGCAGACAGAAAGATGTGATATCATACCACAGCACGCAGGAGCCTGATCTTGTGTTCCTTGGAGATGTTGTCCTTCTACACAGCTTTCAGTCTGCGCGGCGCTGACGCTGTCTTTGCTGCCCCTGAGATCGTTTCTAGTTTGGATCCCTCGCTGATGGCAGATCCCGTGAAATGCTGGACTGCTCCTAGCGTCAGTTCGGGGACACTTATATCCGCTGTGATGATGGCTGATTTCAGCGCTGTATCTTGTGAGCTCTAAGCTCACAGTGGACACACAAAAGGGAAGATAAGGAACATCCCTAAGTTACATATTGTTTTCGAGACGATTTTTCTCTGATACCGACCCCCACTCCAACCCATCTTAAAACACATAAACAAACAAACAAAAAACAAAACAAAAACAAAACAACAACACAAAAGCGAAAGGAAGGGCAGTGGTGCAAGGGGATTCTGAAAAGAACAGGCAAAAAACAAACAAACAAACAAACCAAAAATCCGTACAAAAAACAACAAAACAAAACAAACCCGATTTGATCCATACCAGCAGATGTGATCTCATTTCCCTGAGATCTCCCACCGGTTATCCCCCTTGTAACCAGCCCAATCAGAAGGGAGTGTACACAACAAACAGCGAGGACCCCTCCATGTGTACTGATCCACGATTCATCCAGCCACCCCCACCCCCACCCCCTTGGGGTCTTCATACCTAATTAATCTCCCCTTGTCTGGCTGCCTCTCGATCAAAGGGAGAGAATTATCGCATTGTAGCCTGTCTGCCGGGGAAAGCTGACGTCACTGTTTTTTCCCCCCCTTTTTTCTCTCAAGAGCGGGTTTAAGACGGACTGATTTCCTTTCTTCTGTTCTTTCGAGGAGGTGCAGGGTAATGTGTGTGTGTGTGTTGGAGCTCATGTACGTTTATATGTATTTGACTGTGCTTTCATATCTGTGAAACTGCATATTTGGTGCATATCTGTTATGCATGTGTGGGTGGATGTGTGAATGTGTGTCTTCATGTTTTACATTTATTTGCTTATTTATCATCATTGTTGTCTTATTTATTTATTTATTAATTATTATTATTATTATTATTATTATTATTATTACTATCTTTTTTATATTATAATTATTATTTATTTATTTATTTATTTATTTATGTAAGCTTATCTATTATTTATTCACCTTTCTTTTTTTCTTTTCTTTTTTTTCTCAAGGCCTGACTAAGCGCGTTGGGTTACGCTGCTGGTCAGGCATCTGCTTGGCAGATGTGGTGTAGCGTATATGGATTTGTCCGAACGCAGTGACGCCTCCTTGAGCTACTGAAACTGAAACCGAAACTTTCGTGACGTTATATCGTCCTCCTGTCTCTACGCTCTCTGGAGTCTGGCCCGAGTTTCCTCACTTCGATCCCGTCGCAAGTGCTGGGCTAAGGGAGGAGATTTTCCCGATCTCCCAGGGCAACATCTCAACACATCTGCTTGTGCCTGACCTCGCTTCGTGAGTACATGCACACATAAGATCAAATACGCACTCTAAAGATCCTGAAATCCATGTCAGCGTTCGGTGGGTTGTGGAAAGAAGAACACACCACGTACGCACCCCCTCGCCGAAAACGGAGTATGGCTGCCTACATGGTGGGGTAAATATACAAAACAGTCATACATGTTACATACCTGTGTGTGCGTGTGTGTCTTGTGTGTGTGTGTGTGTGTGTGTGTGTGTGTGTGTGTGTGTGTGACTGAAACCTGATTGAAAGACACAGGAAACGAAAGATGAGCGCCCAGTGGCAGCCGTCAGTCAGCTCTACCCATGTAGGCAGCCTGTTGTGCAAATGACCCCGTGTTTGTGAAGCGCTTAGAGCTTGGTCTTTGACCGAGGACACGCACTATTTCAGTATCCATATCATCATATCATGTCATCATAATCATCTAACTTCCCGGGTTGGCGTGTAAGCTGGCTAATGTGCTGTCATCTCCGCTGCTGGAAAAAAACAATCTCCAGTTCCCTCTGTTCCTCTGTCTGTCCCTCTGTTTGTCTTCTCTTTCTCTCTCTGTCACTCTCACTCTGTCTCTGTCTCTCTCTCTCTGGCCAAAGCCGTCACTCAGCAGTCACCATCATATGAATTACGATCTAGTTATAACTTCTGCTTTGGTTCACGTGTCGTGAAGCTCGTTCCAGTTGTAAATGGGTTTTTCTTTTTATGGGAGGAGGGCATGCCATTGATCTCGCTAACAATCACGGATCAAATATTTATACGCCATTAACAGGTTGTGTGTGTGTGTGTGTGTGTGTGTGTGTGTGTGTGTGTGTGTGTGTGTGCGCGCGCGCGCGTGCTTTAATGGAGATGTAGAAAGGACCAGCGGTGATAGTGGAGACTGAAGGGTAGAGCAAGCTGTCCACACGTTTTAAGTTGGGATGTGTTGTGCCGTTTTGCGTCGCGTCGCATTGTATCAGTATCCTATTGTATCAGTATCCTATTGAATCAGTATCCTATTGAATCAGTATCCTATTGAATCAGTATCCCATTGAATCAGTATCCTATTGAATCAGTAACCTATTGTATCAGTATCCTATTGAATCAGTATCCTATTGAATCAGTATCCTATTGAATCAGTATCCTGTTGAATCAGTATCCTATTGTATCAGTATCCTGTTGTATCAGTATCCTATTGTATCAGTATCCTATTGTATCAGTATCCTGTTGTATCAGTATCCTATTGTATCAGTATCCTATTGAATCAGTATCCTATTGAATCAGTATCCTGTTGAATCAGTATCCTATTGTATCAGTATCCTATTGTATCAGTATCCTATTGAATCAGTATCCTATTGAATCAGTATCCTATTGAATCAGTATCCTATTGAATCAGTATCCTATTGAATCAGTATCCTATTGTATCAGTATCCTATTGAATCAGTAACCTATTGTATCAGTATCCTATTGAATCAGTATCCTATTGAATCAGTATCCTGTTGAATCAGTATCCTATTGTATCAGTAACCTATTGAATCAGTATCCTATTGAATCAGTTTCCTATTGAATCAGTAACCTATTGTATCAGTATCCTATTGAATCAGTATCCTATTGTATCCG
>NC_134878.1:3905735-3908235 GCF_041734735.1 Babylonia areolata | reverse complement strand
TAAAGACGTGAAGCCATAATACAGCTTTAATGACGTGAAGCCACTTTAAGGCTGTTGTTGAATTGTCAAAAAAGAAAACGTATTACTACACACAGCTTGCTGGAAAATTTATCTCGCAACATGCTGATTAAACTGGTCCAAAATGTAATCATCAGCCAGAGAAGGAAACGATTCCGTGACACAGAATATACACATTATTTCTCTCTGTCTCTGTGTCTGTCTGTCTGTCTGTCTGTCTTTGTCTTTGTCTGTCTGTCTATCTCTCTCTCTCTCTTTTTATTTTTGTTCTTTCCCCTCTCTCCGTCTCTTCCACGCTGGAGATTAATAATGTTGACGTTTGTCTGTCTTCCTCTCTGTTGCTCTCTCTGTGTCTGTCTCTCTCCCTCTCTGTCTGTCTCTCTCCCTCTGTGTGTCTGCCTCTCTCCCTCTGTGTGTCTGCCTCTCTCCCTCTCTGTTGCTCTGTCTGCCTCTGTGTCTGCCTCTCTCCCTCTCTGTTGCTCTGTCTGTCTCTCTCCCTCTGTGTGTCTGTCTCTCTCCCTCTCTGTTGCTCTGTCTGTCTCTCTCCCTCTGTGTGTCTGTCTCTCTCCCTCTCTGTTGCTCTGTCTGTCTCTCTCCCTCTGTGTGTCTGTCTCTCTCCCTCTGTGTGTCTGTCTCTCTCCCTCTCTGTTGCTCTGTCTGTCTCTCTCCCTCTGTGTGTCTGCCTCTCTCCCTCTCTGTTGCTCTGTCTGCCTCTCTCCCTCTGTGTGTCTGCCTCTCTCCCTCTCTGTTGCTCTGTCTGTCTGTCTGTCTCCCTCTCTGTTTCTGTCTCTCTCCCTCTGTGTGTCTGTCTCTCTCCCTCTCTGTTGCTCTGTCTCTGTCTGTGTCTCCCTGTCTGTTGTTCTCTCTCTCTCTCCATGTCTGTCTGTCTGTCTCTCTGCCTGTCTCTCCCTCCCCACCCGTTCACTCTCTCTTACTCGCCAAGCTGACATTTTAATCATCCTCTGACGTTGAACATTTATAGCACATTGGGGCACAATCGTCGCCCCGTCATTTCAACTTCTTATTCAGATCTTGATTATTTGTTTTGAGCTCAGCAACTGAAAAGGTTTTGATGAGTCGGATTTTTCGGAATTTCATGATCGCACATCTTCCAACTCTGTTTATTTATTTGATATTCATTAACTACCCGACAACGGTTATGCGACCGGAGGAGATAATGGATTTAAGATGTGCTTCTTTTGCTCTCCGGCTGAGTTGCCGAAGTAGTGTGTGTGTGTGTGTGTGTGTGTGTGTGTGTGTGTGTGTGTGTGTGTGTGTGTGTGTGGGGGGGGGGGGGGTGGGGGGCTTGGGTGGGGGTAAGAGAGAGGGGAAATTGTGAACGCCGTGACCTTGAGGCCAATGTCAATAACTTGAAAAAGGTCAATAATCTCCGGCCAAAGATCGTGTTGAGAGAGAAAGAGAAGAGAGAGGAGAGAGAGTGGTTGGAGAGAGAGAGAGAGAGAGAGGTGAGAGAGAGAGAGGAGAGAGAGAGAGAGTGAGAGAGAGTGAGAGAGGAGAGGAGAGAGAAGAGAGAGAGAGGTGATAGAGAGAGAGGTGAGAGAGAGAGGAGAGAGAGAGAGTGAGAGAGGTGAGAAAGAGAGAGGAGAGAGAGAGAGGAGAGAGAGAGGTGATAGAGAGAGAGGAGAGAGAGAGACAGAGAGTGAGAGAGAGTGAGAAAGAGGAGAGATAGAGAGTGAGAGAGAGGAGAGAGAGGAGAGAGTGAGGAGAGAGAGAGAGTGAGAGAGGAGAGAGAGAGAGTGAGAGAGAGGAGAGTGAGAGAGGAGAGGAGAGAGAGGAGAGAGAGAGAGGTGAGAGAGAGAGAGGAGAGAGAGGAGAGAGAGAGAGGTGAGAGAGAGGTGAGAGAGGAGAGAGAGGAGACAGAGAGAGAGGTGACAGAGAGAGAGAGGTGAGAGAGGAGAGAGGTGTGTGTGAGAGAGAGAGAGAGAGAGAGAGAGAGAGAGAGAGAGAGAGAGCTTCTGGAAAGGAATTCAACACGTGATTTACGTTTATTTTGTGAGCTAGTAAACATGAATTCTGGACGTTTATTTTTTATGTGTGGAATGACTACTGAGAGAAAAAGAGAGAGAGACAGAGAGAGAGACAGAGAGACAGCGAGACAGAAGGACAGACAGTCTCATCTCTTGGCAAAATCATCATAATCCTCCTCCTTTTCTCTTACCCCTCCCTCCCTCCCTTCTCTTCACTTTTTTTTCTTTAACCCTCAAACAGGAAGTGACCTGATCAATGCAGCCAAGAATTATCTCCCGTGGAAGTCTAGACAAACACAAAAGAAGGGACACTGCCGGGAAATCGCATGGGGAAAAGGAAGAGCGAATCAATTGTCTTGGCCCTTGAGGTTAGAGCCCTAGAAATATCAGCCTAGTTTATGTGTTTGGGGTTGATGAGATGCCCCACTGTGGGCTGGAGGCTGGAGGCTGGCTTGGTTGGTTTGGTGGTTTCGTCCTGGTGCTTTTTTCATGGG
>NC_134878.1:3895735-3903235 GCF_041734735.1 Babylonia areolata | reverse complement strand
TCACTAGCTAGCATCCTGTCTGCCACTCAAGGTCTTGGGAAGGAGGGAAGAAAAAAAAACAACCCTTGTGAAGTACAGGGATCAAACCCAGACCTTTCTTGGTGGACACAGGTCACCACTGGGCCACGAGTTCACTGCTATCGTTCATTGAAGGTCGCTTTCCATCCACCTCGATTTCAATGAAAAAACAACCCCACCTAGATGAATACATTCCATTTTGACTAAACGGGTCCCGTCACACATACTGGTGATTGTAGATATTTTGTTAACTCACTCAGTACGGCCAGTCCTCTCTTCTCCTCTACACAGACCCCTCGAATGTCCAGTGGGTGTCTGAATGACCCAACCTTTAGCTTCCGTCGTCAGAATTGTGGTATTCTTTGTCAACATTCACGTCTTCAGTATAACAGCCTTCCGCTTGCAATATTTTGATGATGGTAATAATTGGGGTGAAACGCTGTTAACGTCGTCTCTTTCGCCGTTCGTATGGAAAGAGTTAAAGTAATAATTTTCACCTTTGCCTTAAACATGATTTTCTTCTCAGAAGCAGGCAAAGACACTGCGAACACGTAGAGCAGCAACAAGCGGAAGCTCAGCTTCACATTTGAGCGGTATCGTTTAACGGGTAGGAGAGGAGGGGAGTGAATGGAGAGTTGGGGGAAACCGGGTGGAAGGAGGGTGGATTCAAAGATGAATATCTGAATAAACATTTAAGAGCAATGGAAGGAAATTACTTAGAGGACACCGTAAAAGAGAGGTCTTAAATTTAACAAAAGGAGCAACTGATAATGAATGTACCCCCCCCCCCACTATTTTGAACTTACAAATATACAAATATTTGAAAACATTCTTCGGGTTTTTTTTTCTACATTTTTGTTTGTTTTGTTGTTGTTGTTGTTCTTTTTGTAGTTTTGCAATGATATACCATAATGCATCAAACAGACCACGCGCTCTGCGAATCGTTAGCCAGTTAAACCATCTAAAGCAGAAAACGACGACAACAACAACAACACTAAAAAGAAAACAAATCTGGAACGTGCTTGTTGTCTCCATGCAGTCTTCCACTCCCAATAAATTGTCATTTTCCCATGCCGTTCCAGAGAGCTTTCATCGATTCTTCAGGGAAATAGAGAGCACTTCCAGCATGGGGGGGGGGGAACTGCGGGCTGGGAAAGGGAAGGCGGTTGCATCGTTGAATAGGATCGTTTTCCATTAAACACACACACACACACACACACACACACACAGAGGCACACACACACACACACACACAGAGGCACACACACACACACACACACACACACAGAGGCATACACACACACACAGAGGCACACACACACACACACACACACACAGAGGCACACACACACACACACACACACACACACACACACACACACACACACACACACAAACCAACTTTTAAACACGAATGTTTTTCTTTGTGACCCATACCCATTCCCCCCATTTCCAGTTTTAGCGTACACAACTGATAGCAGTGTTAAGGATTTCTTCATGAACCTTCACTGTATTGAAGATATCCTCTTTCCTGAGGGTGGATTATTAATTGTGGCCGTCTGATTGGCTGCATGTCTTGTGCTTATGCCAAAGGGCGCAAGTGGCCAGTGCTGGCTACCGGATGGAGCGCCGGACCAGAAAACTAGGGTCCCATCTTCGGACCATGATTTTCGCGCCCCGCTGCATCGGTTTTGAACGGGAGGTCTGAGTGCTAATCTTTCACGTGAGACAAGAAACCGAACTCTGTGTGCGGCATGGCATTTAAAGTTTAAGAACCCACGGCAACAAAAGGGCCATCACTGGCGAGGAATCTGTAGAAAAACCCAATTCAACAGGGAGACAATCCACACCCATAGACATGACATAACACAAGGCAAGGCAAGGCAAGGCAAGGCAAAGCAAGACAAGGCAAGGCAAGACAGGGCAGAGCAAGGCAAGGCAGAGCAAGGCAAGGCAGAGCAAGGCAAGACAAGGCAAGGCAAGGCAAGGCAAGGCAAGGCAAGGCAGAGCAAGGCAAGACAAGGCAAGGCAAGGCAAGGCAAGGCAAGGCAGAGCAAGGCAAGGCAAGGCAAGGCAAGGCAAGGCAAGGCAGAGCAAGGCAAGACAAGACAAGGCAAGGCAAGGCAGAGCAAGGCAAGGCAGAGCAAGGCAAGGCAAGGCAAGACAAGGCAAGGCAAGACAAGATAAGGCAGAGCAAGGCAAGACAAGGCAAGGCAAGGCAAGGCAGAGCAAGGCAAGGCAGAGCAAGGCAAGACAAGACAAGGCAAGGCAAGACAGAGCAAGGCAAGGCAGAGCAAGGCAAGGCAAGGCAAGACAAGGCAAGGCAAGACAAGATAAGGCAGAGCAAGACAAGACAAGGCAAAGCAAGGCAAGACAAGACAGGGCAGAGCAAAGCAAGGCAAGACAAGACAAGACAAGGCAGAGCAAGGCAAGGCAAGGCAGAGCGAGGCAAGGCAGAGCAAGGCAAAAACAAATGAATACAATACAACACAATAAAATACGATGCAATACAATGCACCACAACACAATCCAATCCAACCCCCAAAGCCATGAAAAGGGATGGTCCGTGCGCTTGACTGAAGTGAGCAGTTTAGTATTCCAGATCAGCGAAAAACAAACAAACAAAAACAAAAAAAAAAAAAAACAACAACAAAAAAACAAACAAACAAACAACCCCTCCCGCCCCCACATAAACATACATCCCGCTTTAAAGCCATCTCCCCCGTCCACTGAATTGTCAACCCCCCCCCCCCACCCCTCGCAATCCCGACAGCTCTTTATTGATTCTTCAGGGAAATAGAGAGCACTGTGGGAAAGTTGGAGAGACAGAGAGGGCAGGAGGAGAGGGGGGTGGGGGGTGTTGAATAGGGTGATTTTCCATGAAGAATAAAGCAATGTTTGAATGTTCGATGTTTTCCTTTCATCTGTGACCTTTTCACCCCCCCACCCCTCCTCCAATTGGCCTTGTAGAATTTGCAGCAGCTGTTGGCGATAACGATTTTTGTTGGACCTGACATTTAGGGATCTTTGGTGAATCGATGGAGCTGACTGTGATTCGGAGTGTCTGTCCTCTCTCTGTCTCCCTGTCTGTCTGTCTCTCTTTCATTACTGTAGAACGTATCATCATCATCATCATCTTCATCATCTCTCTCTGTCTCTATCTCTTCCTCTCTTTCTCTGTAGTTCCCTCTTTCTCTGTCTCCCTCTTTTCATGTTTCTCTGTACCTCTCTCTTCTCTCTCTCTCCCTTCTCTTTGTCTTATTATCTTTCTCTGTACCTCTCTCTTTCTCTGTACCTCTCTCTTCTCTCTCTCCCTTCTCTTTCTCTTTCTCTGTACCTCTCTCTTCTCTCTCTCCCTTCTCTTTATCTTTCTCTGTACCTCTCTCTTTCTCTGTACCTCTCTCTTCTCTCTCTCCCTTCTCTTTCTCTGTACCTCTCTCTTCTCTCTCTCCCTTCTCTTTATCTTTCTCTGTACCTCTCTCTTTCTCTGTACCTCTCTCTTCTCTCTCTCCCTTCTCTTTCTCTGTACCTCGCTCTTCTCTCTCTCCCTTCTCTTTCTCTTTCTCTTTCTCTGTACCTCTCTCTTACTCTGTACCTCTCTCTTCTCTCTCTCTCCCTTCTCTTTATCTTTCTCTGTACCTCTCTCTTTCTCTGTACCTCTCTCTTCTCTCTCTCCCTTCTCTTTCTCTTTCTCTGTACCTCTCTCTTCTCTCTCTCCCTTCTCTTTCTCTTTATCTTTCTCTGTACCTCTCTCTTACTCTGTACCTCTCTCTTCTCTCTCTCTCCCTTCTCTTTATCTTATTATCTTTCTCTCCTCCTACTGCAGTTTCTTCTTCTTTCTTCTTCATTGCCTTTCAGAGAGTGTATGCTGAAAAGAAGTGTTGAGCCTCTCCTTCCACACTGAATAATGCATCCCATTTTGAAACATTCCAATTCTTTCTCGCCTTCTCTGGTTCTAGAGAAGATCGCTCATGTCATACTAAATGTCCATCAATGTATATGAATGTGTATTGTGTGTGCGTGAGTTTATGTAAGTTTGTGCCTGCCTATGTGTGCGTATGTGTTAGGGTAGCTGTTAGACACACATGTATTGTTAAAATGTATGTATGCAGTGTGTGTGTGTGTGTGTGTGTGTGTGTGTGTGTGTGTGTGTGTGTGTGGGTGTGTAGTCACATTTTGGTGTGTGTATGTAACATAGATGTAATGTTTTATGTTAACAAAGCGTTTTTGTAAATCACCTAGAGCAGATTTCTGGATAGTGTGCTATATAAGTATCCATTATTATTATTATACTAAATGTCCATCAATGACTTAACAAAAACAACGAATACTGTGGTATCCCCTTTATAGATAAAAAAAAGCATTTAACGTAAAAAAAACCCCAACCAAACAAGTGCAGAATCGTCTCTCCACCTGTCATGACCTGCTTCAGTTTTTGTATGGCCAGATGAGCCTTGTTTCGCTGTCCTCACGCCAAAAGGCAGACGTTTTCGGTTTTCACGTGCAATACGTGAATCCCGCCATGAGTGCTCGTCAGAGGCTGCGCAGGAGAAACTTTCAGTCGAGGATCAGTTACTTATAAATGATGTATTTATGTGTTCACGCGAATGGGCTTTTTTTTGTGTTTCCTTTGTGTTCTTTTGAGATCACTGTTTTTGTTTGTATGGTATGTGTAAAATATGTATGTATGTATGTAACGTACCAATGCCCCCTAAGGAGCACAGGAATTAAACTTTTTTGCTTTTGCCTTTGGCGACACAGAGAACACAGACTGTGAAGTGGGTTTCATCAGCCAGCTGTGTGGCCAGCCTCTGTCAGTCACGGTGTGTCAGGGATTCCATGTCTTCCGGTGTGCGCTGGAAGCAGTCTGTTGTCGGAGCCGAGGTTTCTAAAGGTGTGGAGCACCGTGACAAACACAGAGGCCCCAGATGCTGGTCGTAACTCCCCCGTTCCCCACAAGCTGTTGAGGTATGAACAATTCAGCAAAAGAAGATATTTTCAGCCTCTTTTATATTGATGATGATGATGAGGAGGAGGATACCTATTCCCGGTCAGAGACCAAGTTCTAAGCGTATAAGAAACATGAACTTGTTTGCACGTGTGTATAATTGTTGTTGCTGCTATTTATTGGCTGGTTGGTTAAATGAACGGCCTTTTCTTTTTTGTTCACAAACGGCCAGTTTCATCATATTGAAAACTGTAGTGAAAATGGAGTGTTTGCATTCATGATGAACGCCTGTTAAGGTTTATCGAGTGCTTGGAGTGCACGTACCACATAGGGACTGAGTTTTATTTTATTTTGTTACATCTTATTTTTATTTTATTTATACCCCGAACACTAGCACTCAGGGGACGACTCGGGTTCCAGCAGGAGAGAGAATGACAGCCCAGGCCTGGCAGGGACAACACTGGGGGACTGTTTTTGGATGGACAGTAGGGCAGTTGCTATGGGAGATAAGCATGTTTCGAAACAGCTACGCTATAATTTTCCTCATGCAAAGAGTAATTTTCTTCCGTGCAGAGAGTGAACACCGAACAAAAAAGATCGATAAATTCTGTTGAACTGCACCCAGATAACCGTTTATCCCCCCCCTCCCCTCCCCTCTCCCCCACCCCTGCCTCAGCCCTGGGGCAGATGATATCGATGTATACAGTGTAAATGTAGTCGTCTGAAGAACAGTTCCTAGCCGATTGCTGTGAAGACACTTGATTCGTGGTCATTTTGTTTGGTCGACATTCCCTACTCCCTCCTCTTTACCCCCCTTCTTTCTCTGTCGCTCCCTATATATGTCTCTCTTTGTCTATCTCTGTCTCTCTCTCTCTATATATACCTCTCTCTCTGCCACCCCTCTCTCTCTTTCACCGAATCATGTGTTATGGTCCAGGGAGGAAGGTGGCAGAATGGTCAATACGTTCACCTGGCAATACACAGTCCTTGAGGGTCTGGGTTCGAATCCCGCTGTCGCCCTTTCTCCCAAGTCTGACTGAAAAATCAAACTGAGGGTGTATCATTCGGATAACAGGATAAACCGAGGTCCCGTGTGCAGCACGCACTTGGCGCACTGAAAAAGAACCCATGGCAACGAGCGGAAGAAATCAACTCGGATAGACACACACACACACACACACACACACACACACACACACACACACACACATATATATATATGTATATATATATATATATATATATATATATATATATATATATATAAGCTTGCACGCAAGGCTGGACTAAGCGCGTTGGGTTCTTCTGCTGGTCAGGCATATGTCTAGCGGATGTGGTGTAGTGCATATGGATTAGCCCGAACGCAGTGACGCCTCCTTGAAATACTGAAACTGAAACCACGGCTGCGGCACTGAGTGTGATTATGCACGCACCATGTATTAACAGGCATGGGTGCTGTTGAACATTAGCTTTGGTTCTCTGGCATCATCCTCTCAACGCGTTCTGCTTGTGAAGAACTCGGATCGTCCTTCGTGTGTTTGCTGTGTGGACGAGATGCCAGACCAAACCAGATTCCTTTAATTCATAAGCTAATAAAAATCCAGCTATGAAATTCTAAAGGGCACACAAAGTATTGATTAAATGTTCACGTCAACATTTTTGTTGTTGTTTGTAAGTTCCATAATTAATGTAGCGTTTACCACACGTGGGTCTGTTTCAGTTTCATTTTCACTTTCTCCTGGAGGCGTCACTGCAGTATAACCCAACGCGCTTATCAGGCCTTGAGTGCTTGCTTATATATTTGTGTACCTATCAGAGTGGATTTCCTTTTACATAATTTTGCCAGAGGACAACACTTTTGTTGCCATGGGTTCTTTTTCAGTGCGTGCTGCACACGGGACCTCGGTTTTTCGTCTCATCCAAAACACCAGACGCTCAGTTTGATCTTCCAGTCAAACCTGGGAGGAAGGGCGAGAGCGGGATTCGAACCCACATCCTCACGGACTCTCTATATTGGCAGCTGAGCGTCTTGACCATTCTGCCACCTTCCACCTCCTTCACGTGGGTCATGAAGACTTTGCCTCTCTTGATGTCAGTCTTCGAAAAAAAAAAAAAAAAAAAAAAAAGCTTTCATTTCCCTCTTCAGTTATCGTTTGGAGCTACGTGGGTTCCAAATACACGTGAAACAATAAGACTGGTGAACGGCAGGGGAATGGTTAACCTTTAAAATGCAGAATTTCATTCAAATGTCAGTCACGGAAAACGTGTAACACAAAAAGCAAATTCCTCCCATTTCCTTGGGGGGGAAAAAGGAAACAAAAGTGATTGCTTTCTTCTTCATCGCCACCTCCCGTGCCAAATAAATGGTCACGTTCCATCACTATCACAACAGCTTTTGTTGATTCTTCAGGGAAGATGGACGGCACATCTAGAGAGAACGGGGAGGGAGGGAGGAGGGGAGGGTGGACAGTGGCTGGAAGGGGTGGGTGGTGGTGGTGGTGGTGTTTTGTTTCATTTATGTGACAGTCTGGAGA
>NC_134878.1:3865735-3890735 GCF_041734735.1 Babylonia areolata | reverse complement strand
AATACTTTTCAAAATGAACATGTTTCACAAAGAATGCAAGCGGGCATCAAAGACTCATCAATGCTTTGAGAAGCTGTTCTTTCCGCAACAAAGATATCAACAGACACGCCAGAACAACAGGATGGATAGAAGAACAGGCGGAATGTTAAATCTTCACAACACATTTGTTTTTGTATTTCTCTTTTTATCACAACAGATTTCTCTGTGTGAAATTCAGGCTGCTCTCCCCAGGGAGAGCGCGTCGCTACACTACAGCGCCACCCATTTTTTTGTATTTTTTCCTGCGTGCGGTTTTATTTGTTTTTCCTATCGAAGTGGATTTTTCTACAGAATTTTGCCAGCAACAACCCTTTTGTTGCCGTGGGTTCTTTTACGTGGGCTAAATGCATACTGCACACGGGACCTCGGTTTATCGTCTCATCCAAATGACTAGCGTCCAGACCACCACTCAAGGTATAGTGGAGGGGGAGAAAATATCGGCGGCTGAGCCGTGATTCGAACCAGCGCGCTCAGATTCTCTCGCTTCCTAGGCGGACGCGTTACCTCTAGGCCATCACTCCATATTCTGTGCATTCCAGCCTACTCCAGCAAAATCATGTGGATGGTCGTTTTTGGTTTTATTCCCCCGCCTGTTGTCTTGAAGGCATCTCCCCAGTCAAATAAATTCTCACTTGTCCATTGCCATCCCGACAGCGTTTATTGATTCTTCAAGGGGAAAGGAAAAGCACACAGAAGAGAGAGGGAGGGAGGGAGGGGGGATGGAGGGAGGGAGAGAGTTGCTGATGAAGTGGTGGTGGGTTTTCATTGAGGTCTTAAAAATCTGATCTTGGAAATCCGGATTTTTTTTTTCATTTCCGACCTTTCCCCATCTCATTTATCCAGCTGAATTGACGGGCGCTTTTCTCATTAAACATTTTTGTAGTGCTAGGGCTTTTTGAAAATGAAAGTGCATTAATTATATTCTCTCTCTCTGCCTGCCCGTCTGTCTCTCTGTCTCTGTGTCTCTCTGTCTCTGTCTCCACCTCTCTCTCTCTATGTTTGTGTGGACGGCTGCAAACGACTGCGTTCGTGCATGTTGAGATCTAGTTGAGAAATCCTCGTTGGCCGGGTCGACTTCGGATGAGTTGCCTTACCTCATGACTGGAAGATCTGCAACCAAACTGTGAGCAGTAAGGAAGGGAGAGGGGTGAGGGTGGTGAGCGGGATGGGTGGGGGCGGGGTGGTAGAGAAGAAATTATTCTTGTGCAAACTTCGACCGCTTATTGCACAGTTGCTCACAATGGTGTTCGTCCTTCGGATTCGAACATGACCATGGCTTCAAATATCAGATTGAAGATCGGTGGCTGTGGGTCCGGAGGTTACTGATGAGGCCAATCCGGCCCCTGAAGGCTCGCCCACATGTGGGACACAAGTGAGTGGGTGCTGTCGTGGCAGTAAATGCTGCTCGGGCCTTGCGCACAGCACGCTTTCGTTGCGCCTCGGTGATGCGCCTGGCTTCAGCTGCACGGGCTCCTGTGGTGATCTTGTTGCGCGAAGCTGGATGCTCCAGAGCAAGCGTCTCTCACGTGTTGATGTGGACACCCAGGTCATTGAAGGGTGCTTTGAGGCAGTGTTTGTAGCGTTTCTTCTGCCCTCCAACTGAGCGCTTGCCTTGACACAGTTCTCCGTACAGCAGCTGCTTGCTCGTTATGAGCAGTTGCTCTCAATAATAAACAACACTTTCACTGACTCCACTGGCGTGTGATTGATGAATCCCTGCGCCCAAACTAAGACTAATACGTCGATGAATAAGTTGGATTTCAGGGAAACTATCATCGTGTTTCTTGTTCGGAAATAGCGCC
The DNA here is from genome assembly GCF_041734735.1 of Babylonia areolata. Classification (NCBI taxonomy): domain Eukaryota; kingdom Metazoa; phylum Mollusca; class Gastropoda; order Neogastropoda; family Buccinidae; genus Babylonia; species Babylonia areolata. The sequence goes on along the minus strand of NC_134878.1, from coordinate 3,888,894 downwards.
TTTTAGTTTTTCATTAAGATACATGTAATAATTTCTTTTACTGGAAATACCGCTTCTTAGTTTTCTTTGAAATACATGTCATAATTCATCTTACTGTGGTATAGAGCAAGCTGTTAAGTTTTTGTCACTTTAATATTTAATTCAGTCTTCTTTTCATTTTATAGTTAAAATTTGTTACGCTCATATATTAGACTCGACTTCGGGCTGAGAGACTGATTGTTGTGAGTGACGAGCCTTTGAATGCACATGTAAATTCCAATCGGATTAATAAAGATGGATTGTATTGTATCGTATCGTATCGTATTGTATTGTATTGATTCAGCAATGAAATCTCACTGTGTACAACAGAAATCTTTAATAAGAATTAAAAAACAAATGGTTTGTTTCATCCGTTTCTTATTTCTTCTGTCTGTCTTCGTGTCTGCCTGCGTGTGTATTTGTCGATATATTTATTGACATGTTCCTCGTTTGTTCGTTTATCTATTGACTCTTGTCGACGTAGTGCTGGACTGATTGTTACTTCAATCGTCTTGTCACCATCACCAGTGGCATGCACGGTCAGTGGCAACACAGAGGCCACACAGTTTCAGTTTCAGTAGCTCAAGGAGGCGTCACTGCGTTCAGACAATCCATATACGCTACACCACATCTGCCAAGCAGATGCCTGACCAGCAGCGTAACGCAACGCGCTTCGTCAGGCCTTGAGAAAAAAAAATTATGATATTATGAAAAAAAGAAAAAAAAAGAGAAAAAAGACAACAATGATGATAAATAAGCAAATAAATGTAAAACATGAAGACATACATTCACACATACACCCACACATGCATAACAGATATGCACCAAACACACAGTTTCACAGATATGAAAGCACAGTCAAATACATATAAACGTACATGAGCTCCAACACACACACACACACACACACACACACACACACATTACCCTGCACCTCCTCTACCCCCCTCCTCCACACACTCACTTCTAGTCTATGTATCGCAGCTTCCACGGCACACACACACACACACACACACACACACACACACACACACACACAGATGAACGCTTACTTGTACAAGCACACACACACACGCCCATATCTCCCATCACCAACCCCACTGACATATATACAAAGATATATATATAATATATACACATCAGCGGGGTGAAGACCATGCAGGGAGATGTCAGCCACCACAGTGCAGGTCTGTCGGCAGATAGACAAGGGGAGTACAACAAGGAGAACTTCGTAGTCCCCAGTTGTTCTGTGTCTATGAACGAACTGAGATTGGAAACACGAATGTGCTGAATTGAAAACAATCTTCTCCTTTGAATGACTTCACTTGAAGCAGGGAGAGGTCCTACAGGGAGATCGGGAGACAGGAGAGAGAGAGAGAGAGAGGGAGAGAGGGGAGAGAGAGAGAGAGGAGAGAGAGAGGGGGAGAGGGAGGGTAAGAGAGAGAGGGAGAGAGAGGGACAGAGAGACAGAGGGGTTTTCAGACCTGAAATTGTCATTGTCTCCCCCTTCCCACCCCGTTTCTCATCTTCTCTGTCTCTTTTCGGGTAGTAACGTCTCTCTCTGCCTGTCTCTTTCTATTCCTGTCCCTCTCTCGGTGTGTTTTTTCTTGTCTCTACCAGTGTCTGTCCGCATCTGCTTTTGCCAGAGTCGCCTTGTCTCATTTTTCCTTCATTCCGTTTTCCCCTGTCTTTGTTCATGTTTTTCCTGAAGGATGAATAATGCCCTAGTCACTGGAGCTCTTGACATCACTATTGGTAAACAAAAAACCCAAAGGCTAACTCTTAATTAAGTTGTCTGACTAAGCCAAACCACGAATACAGATGTGATTGCATTTGGAATGAAACAGCAAGTAGGTTTGTCTGACACTGAAAACAAATTAAAGACCCTCGAAAGATGCCCACAATTGACATTTCCAGAGGTGACAAGTTTTATTATTTTATTTATTCATATATTTATTTATTTAATCATTTATTTATTCATCTATTTATTCCTTCATTTATTTACTTAACCATCTTTTTATGTTTTAGTGTTTGTTTAGTTGCTACATTTCAATTTGTCGAATGTGTTTCCTGTTAGAGTGTAGCACCCCGATGCAATCAGCTCTCTCCCCTTTTCCAAGGGCAAGGTCAATAGCTTTGATCGATTCTTTGCAGAACATGAAAGGACGTCAGAGAGACGAGGAGACAGAAATGGAAGTGGGGGGGGAGGGGGGGGGGCAGGGGAGAGGGCTTGGGGGCAGGGGAGGGGGTAGTGGGGAGGGGAGGAGGAAAGAGGAGACGCGGGTAGAGCTGTTGAACCGGAACATGGTTTTTTTTTTCTCGCCTTCATTTACCTCCTTTGAAAACAGGCTTTTGATGAGTATTATCGTCCTTGCATTGACAGATGTTTTTATGATACCTTGTTGGCTTCTATCTAGACAAAAGTTTTAGGTACTTTTCACAATTCTGAGAGCGATGCAATAAATCTGATGGCATAATTGAAATATATTTCATGTATATTTGTTCTTTCGTTATTGATTGAATGATTGATTTATTCATTTATCTATTTATCTGTTTATTTATTTTTCAGTCATTTGTTTATTTACATTTCAGAGACCAAACTTATCAAGTGTATAAATTACGGATTTCGGTATTTCGATCAATTAAAATTTATCTCTCAGTAATAAGACTTCCATGATTTAATATATATATATATATATATATATATATATATATATATATATATATATATAATTCTTAAACAAGTCAGTGAACTTCATGCCATTGTTTATTTCTTTTTGAATTTTTATCCATGCGTTTATTTATTTACTTATTATTAAAGATTTCTCTCTTTTTTTTGAATATCTTTTCACTAATTCTTTTTTGTCAGTGCAGTTCGTCACCCATTTCCTCCCCCCCCCCCACAAAACAAAGAGAAGAAGAAAAGAAAGGAAGAACCCCCCCCCCCCCCCCCCCCCCCCCCCCCCCCCCCCACACAGAGCAATAACAACAACAATCAGGAAACAAAAGAAAAACAAAAACAGCGATATGTTGCACTACAAACCTGGTGGTATTTGATCACTCCGGAAACATTTTTTGTATTTGTATTACAAAAAAAAAAAAAAAGTATTTGTATTGCTTTTTATCACAACAGATTTCTCTGTGTGAAATTCGGGCTGCTCTCCCCAGGGAGAGCGCGTCGCTATACTACAGCGCCACCCATTTTTTTTGTATTTTTTCCTGCGTGCAGTTTTATTTGTTTTTTTCCTATCGAAGTGGATTTTTCTCCAGAATTTTGCCAGGAACAACCCTTTTGTTGCCGTGGGTTCTTTTACGTGCGCGAAGTGCATGCTGAACACGGGACCTCGGTTTATCGTCTCATCCGAATGACTAGCGCCCAGACCACCACTCAAGGTCTAGTGGAGGGGGAGAAAATATTGGGATAGAATATACCTGAGGAGGAGGAACGCCTGGGTATTCGCTTTTTTCTTTTTCATGTCCCCCCCCCCACCCTACCCCACCGTTCATGTGGCTCAAGGTCCGATATGCATCAGGTGAGGTGTGGGGTGGGGTCTGCAGGACCGTTCACTTCTTTGTTAGTTTGTCATAACTTTGAAAAGAACACACACAAACCAGAGAAATCCTTTATTGAACAACAGTTTTGATAAAAAAAAGAGGAACAAAAGGTTTAAACACTTTTTTTTTCTTAACTCAAGGAAGCACATACAATATCAGCCTTGTCACTGGTTGTAACTTTCACTCTTAACTGTTTCTGGTAACACGAGTGTAAGACGCTACATGAGAGCAATGTTCTTTTAGAGTCGGGCTGATTATTCACCCTTTTTTTTTTTCCTCAAGGCCTGACTAAGCGCGTTGGGTTACGCTGCTGGTCAGGCATCTGCTTGGCAGATGTGGTGTAGCGTATATGGATTTGTCCGAACGCAGTGACGCCTCCTTGAGCTACTGAAACTGAAACTGATTACTGCGGAATGCTGGAAGAAATGCTGAACGACAGCAATGCCTTGAGGGACACAGGGACACTCTCCAGTTTTCAGAAAAAAAACCCTCCAAAACCCCCCAAAAAACCCCTCATGCTCACGTGCTTCCTCGAGATGTCAGGTAGGTTTTCACGTTCCTCTCATGTTCCCAATGGCTTTTGTTGATTCCACCACGGCTGTGAACGGGCGACTACAGAACTGGGGAGACAGGGATGAAGGCAGTAGGAGAGGAGAGCTGTTGACTGGAATCGCGTTTGGTTTCCATTTCACGTCGTAAATCAGCTCATTTGTTTTGAGTTGTATTAGTTCACTTCTGTTTGCTTCGTGCAGCTGAATTGTAGGTGGCCAAAGGGGTAAACACTTTTCAATGTCAGTTTGAGTTTATAAAAAAAAGGATAATAGAATGAAAATTATATTGAACCGATCTAATAACTCATTGGTTGATCGATTGAATGATTTTACTGCTAGTCGTTTCTAGTGGGAACCTATTGGATTAATTGTGTTTTTGTTGGTCGGTGTGTCTGTGTAGACTGCCACTGATTGAACAGACTGGCAAATCAAAGATTGGATTCATTGCTTACTTGAAGCACAGTTAACGTAAAATATGAAGCAATGGATCACAGAGAAGGGATCATTCCTTTCACACAAGGATGCCAGGGCCCAATGCTAGTAATTCATAGACACTAAAAATAATCTCGACAGATATCCTCGAATTACATTGCACAAGCCGACAAGATTATTGGGGGTTCTTTTTCTTTTCCTCCTCCTCCTCCTTCTCTTCCTCCTCCTCCTTCTTTTCTAACTGGATTTCTCTCCTTCTTCTCCTCCTCGTCCTCGTCCTCCTCCTTCTTCTTCTCCTCCTCCTTCTTTTCCTCTTCTTCGTCCTCACTTGAGTGAGCGCATATACTATTAGGCATTACTATTGATCAAAATCTTTCGTGGCAGGAACATATTCATTGCCTCATAAAACAAGTATCATCTAGTGTATTCCAATTATCACAGATCAAACACTTTCTTGATAATCATTCTAGACGTGTGTTTTACTTTGCCTATATCCAGTCTCGCCTCAGCTATTGCTCGATTATTTGGGGTAAATGTCCTCCTTCTACATTAAAGCCACTTTGCTCTTTACAAAAACGTGCCATTAAGATGATTAACCATGTAAATACCACAGGTGGATCTGTGCACAATATGTACAAAGAACTTCAAATATTACCTGTTCATATACTTATTAGATATAACACATTGATTCTTATGCATAAAATTGTTCATAACGCATGCCCACAATATTTAAAATCGTTATTTTGTTTCCAGTTCCAACGTAATTCAGATAGAGCTATTGTCCCAAAGCCTAAAATTGATTTATTTAAGATGAGTCTCTCATTTAATGGAAGCATCGAATGGAACATGCTTCCAAAGACATGTCGTCAAATTCCAGCCATATCTCTCTTTAAAACTAAGATAAGAATATTTCTATTCGATACATTTGATTAACCTACTCGCGGTCTTTTGCAAATGCTTGCTTGTACTCAGTCCACTAGCTGCCATGCCATGATGAATGAAAAATTGAATGTATGTGTATGTGTGAACAGTAAGTGAGTGTATGTGTTTGTGTGTGTTTGAGTGTGTGGGCGTGAATGTGTACGTATGTCTTTGTTGCTTGTTTTATAATTTTGTGTGTGTGTGTGTGTGTGTGTGTGTGTGTGTGTGTGTGTGTGTGTAAGTACCTATGTACATGTAATGTACCAATTGTTCCAGTTTCTCATCGCTTTGTTACCTTTAATAGACTATTCAAGTTCCTATTCTTATTCGTCGTTCTTATTATTTTATTTTATTTCAGTTTATTTCTTTATTTTTATGTTTTGTGTCGTTCGTTCTTTATTTTTTATGTCGTTAAATGGGCAGAATTGTAAAAAGGCCTTTACTGTGCCTAATTCTTTACCCATTAAAGATTCAATCATTCAATCAATCAATCAATCTTCCTCCTCCTTCTTCTTTTCCTCCTCCTCGTCCTCTTCCTCGTCCTCGTCTTCCTTCTTCTCCTCCTCCTCCTCCTTCTTCTTTTCCTCTTCTTCGTCCTCTTCCTCGTCTTCCTCTCCTTCTTCTTCTCCTCCTCCTCCTGGTCGTCCTCCCTCTTCTTTCTTGAGATGACCAAGCTATCAAGCTGATCGAATAAATGAGGTCGTGAGTTCAAGGAAGAGCTCAGGAAGGAAGACCAATGATTCTTTTCTTTGGGAGTTGATGAAATGTCCACCACATGCTGTTTGTTGTAATTAGTTGGTACAGGAGGTCCCTTGGTTGTCTTTGCTCTCCCGTGGGAATTGAAAGCATGGCTGGGTTGTACGAGACGGCCGTGGGAGATGGGTGACTGGGGTGTCTGTTGAGTTCGTGGGTGATGAGAGTTGGGTATCATCTTCTTCAGGTATTGTATTATCTTTTGCTTGTTATTATTTTTTCATGTTTTGTTCGTTAATTGGCAGAATTGTAAAAATACCGTTATTGCGTTTAATTCATTCATTCATTCTTCATTCGTGGGCTGCGTCTCCCACGTCTCTGTTGGGGAGAGTTCAGGTGGCATTGTTGCAGTATTTCATAGGACTGAGTTGCTCGCCTCTCTTTTCCACGCTCTTTTCTCTCTCTCTCTCTCACTTGATTGTGACATTTTAGCACAGTCGTTTCGATAATCATAGAAGAGTTGTTGTCTTTATTTCTCTCCGTAGCCCTGTCATAGTATCTTTATCAGTCGATCTGAATATCTGCCTTCCACATGCTATATATATTTTTTCTTTTTTGAAGTCTAAACCACACGCGTAATTTTGCACTTGGAAGTGCAAACAACTGCACGTGTAAAATATGTATGCATATTTTGTTTGCATAGTTGGAGAAAAAGAGTATTCTGTAGTCTTCCCATGACAACTGATGCCGGTCACATAGTGCACTGAGAACACACTGTGAGAACACACTGTGCTTTTCTCTCCTTGAAGTACTTGTACCCAGGCCACTTTTTAAGATCTAGTATGTGTTAGAATGATGCCAGGGGGAAATTCTTGCTTAATCCACGAATCTGTTCTGGACTTAATAGCGAGTTTGCTCATAATCGTTAGGACACCCACTTTACTTCTGGCACTGGTGAACAATCGGTTAGACATCACTGATCTCTTAATCTCTCTCTCCCATCCATGTATAGTTTTAACGATAAAACCACTCGTTATTTCCCCTCTTTTTGTGGGAGATTATTTGACGTGACACAAAACGATGCATTCAGGTCAGGGGGGTAGCAAAAGGAAATGTTAGAGGCCGTTAATGCCGCTGGTGATACGTTCCAGTTTAGCAGAAGGAAAGGCCAGAACTACCCACGTTAGCTGCTTCCAGATCCTCGCCTCTCCAATCAGATAAATTCTCATTCCCCCCCCTTCACATTCCCGACAGCTTTCATCGATTCCTCTGCGACTGAGAACGAAAGTCTGAAAGGAAGGAAGGAAGGGAGGAAGGAAGAAGAGGATTGTGTTTGTTTTCCATTCACTTTGTAAGAATCAGCTTTCAGTGTCCGATCCTTATAACCAGCCTTTTGTTTGCCGTGTCTGTCAGAGAGTGATACCAAGTGGCTTCTGACGTCAAGAACATTTAGATAGCTTCAGAGATTTTGAAAACAGATTGACAGAGACGATGATTATGCACCCATGTTACTTTATTTATCTGTTGACTTATTCATGTTGTGTGTGTGTGTGGTGTGTGTGTGTTTGTGTGTGTTTGTTTGTTGTTGTTGTTTTTTTTAAATAAAAAAGCCACATTTACTGGCAGTTTTACAACGATGGGAGTAATGACATAGCAAATGCACTTCATTAAGTCATTCATTTAATTGAATCGAAAAATTCATCATAGCGGAGAAACAGTCAGACTATCTTCTTTCTTGTGCAGAGGTGTAACATAATTCTTTCACTTCTAAAACTATTCACGATTTTTGCAAAATAATCACCAACCTCTGAACAAAAACAAAATACACAACAACAACAACAATAACAACAACAACCAAAACCAAACAAAAACAAAACAACAACAAAAACCCATGCTCAAAAGTATCAAAAGGTATATATTTTCTTGAAAGAAAATAAATGACCAATTATCATAATGTTAAATGTTGACAAGATGAGATAACTCCCAATCCAGGGAAGATAACTCGGACTTTTAGAAAACTGGTATACAAAATATTTTTTTTTAAAAAGAAGAAGAAGAAAATTCAAGTTTGTTGATTTCATGTGTATAGCAAACGCATTGGGCACAACAAGCAAGTGCAGTTATGTTGTTTCCTTTACTATCATGTTGTTCAAAACATAAACACTAAAAATGTACACTCACATACACCGAGTCACACACTCTCCCCTCTCTCCACCCACCCCCTTTTTAAAAAATACTTTTTTTGTGCTCTTCTGTGCACGTGGCTTTGTTCATTGACCGAAAAAGAAAGAAAAAAAAACAACAAATAAAATAATAATAATCATACTAATAATGATAGTAATATTGATGATAGCAAAGCGAAATATTCAGACGGAAAAGAACACATTGTGTGATAAAGAAAAAGGAGATAGGAATAATCCCATTCATGCTGCTTTTGTGTGAGGGTTTTCTAATGATGGACATTTGTTGCGTGCTTTAATATTCTGCTAGTGCATACGTATGTCTGGGTTTCTTTATGCATTAGTGTATGTGACAGTTTCACCCAATTCTTTCTCAAAAGATGATGATGATAATGATGATGATGATGATGATGATGATGATGATGATGATAATAGTAATAATAATAATAGTAGGTACTAAGAGGAGGAGGAGGAGGAGCTGAAGAGGAATGCTAATGATATCAATTAGATGCATAATTATTGCTGTCACGACCTTAGTCAACAATGTCATTGCAGTTTCATATACATTTAGATATATGCCATGCATATGCAGAGCATTGTCAATGTTGTCAAGCATTATGTTTATTCTGAACCTATATGAACTGTATTTTTCGACATGAGACTTGATGTTAAAAAATTACAAAGATTTGAGATGTTGTTTTAGTTTTCTTGGCAATGCTTATACACATCTTTCCAATAAGTATTATTCTGTTTACAGTAATTACCGTGTAGTTTTTAATTTCTTTGTTTTGAAAACCAAACAAGACTTCGTTTACTGTTAATCGTACTCCCCCCCCTCCCTATGTTACTGCTTATATAACGTAAAACTGCTTTCCAAAAATCATTGACATTTGGGCATTCAAAAAAGAAGTGTTCATTAAAATCTACCACATCTTTGCATGTCGTAAATTTACTGTCATCAGTCACATTCGGAGGATCTTCCATTGCAGTTCACGCAGTCTTACTTCTTTTGTCGCAAAATGAGGGATTAGCCAGATATCTTTATTTAATTCAATGCCAAATTTTCTTTTCCAGAATCCACATGCACACGGATGTCTTGTGTCTCCGTCATTTGTTTGATTATCTAAATATTTTGATATTACATTTGGTTTATCATTCAAGTTGTTTGCAAAATGTCTTTCATTTGTTCAAAGTGTGAATTTGTGTGTCTGCCTGTCTGATCCATTCTTTCCATTCTGCTGGAATAGCATTCATCAAAGCATGATATTCAAAATACGTGACAACATTGTTTTGAAGTACTTTCCTTTGGATTTCCTCCAATGTGTATGGTCTTTTATTTTCTATTTTAATCATATCCATAATTCTGTCTATTCCAATCTTAGACCAATTAGGAAAGAATAATACTTAAAAAAAAAAAAATTGTATGAGACTATTATTCCACAAAAGTTGATTTTGAAAATTATGAAAATGTACGTTTTCTGCTGATTCTATTGGTTTGGTTTCTAAATATGTACAGAATTCGTGTGTGTGTGTGTGTGTGTGTGTGTGTGTGTGTGTGTGTGTGTGTGTGTGTGTGTGTGTGTGTGTGTGTGTGTGTGTGTGTGTGTGTGTGTGTGTGTGTGTGTGTGTGTGTGTATGTGGTGTGTGTGTGTGTGTGTGTGTGTGTGTGTGTGTGTGTGTGTGTGTGTGTGTGTGTGTGTGTGGTGTGTGTGAGTGTGTGTATATGTGGTGTGTGTGAGTGTGTGTGTATGTGGTGTGTGTGTGTGTGTGTATGTGGTGTGTGTGAGTGTGTGTGTATGTGGTGTGTGTGTATGTGTGTGTGTGTGTGTGTGTGTATGTGGTGTGTGTGTGTGTGTGTGTGTGTGTATGTGGTGTGTGTGTGTGTGTGTGTGTGTGTGTGTATGTGGTGTGTGTGTGTGTGTGTGTGTGTGTGTATGTGGTGTGTGTGTGTGTGTGTGTGTGTGTGTGTATGTGGTGTGTGTGTGTGTGTGTGTGTGTGTGTGTGAAGAATGGGGCAGGGAGGGGAAGGGGGGAGCGAGGTCGGGTCAGATGCTTTTCAACAATCGGTAAATCTCCAGCTGTTTCTGTTCAGGTCTGATATTTCTATTTGTATTTCTTTTTATCACAACAGATTTCTCTGTGTGAAATTCGGGCTGCTCTCCCCAGGGAGAGCGCGTCGCTACACCACAGCGCCACCCATTTTTTTGTATTTTTTTCCTGCGTGCAGCTTTATTTCTTTTTCCAATTGAAGTGGAGTTTTCTACAGAATTTTGCCAGGAACAACCCTTTTGTTGTCGTGGGTTCTTTTACGTGCGCTAAGTGCATGCTGCACACGCGACCTCGGTTTATCGTCTCATCCGAATGACTAGCGTCCAGACCACCACTCAAGGTCTAGTGGAGGGGGAGAAAATATCGGCGGCTGAGCCGTGATTCGAACCAGCGCGCTCAGATTCTCTCGCTTCCGAGGCGGACGCGTTACCTCTTGGCCATCACTCCACATCGCGTAAAACTTCACTCGCTCTCTAACCCCTCCCCCCCTTGCCTTCCCTGTGGACGACCAAAACGCGCAAATCACATGAGGTTGAGAGGAATAGTGTTTGGGCCGAAACCAGATTTACTCAAAATAACTAGGCGAAAAACATGGCAGTTCCATTTCGTCGAAGCTGAATCTGATGAGACTTGAACAAAAGCGAAACGGACCGTGTCCCGTTCTGCAATCATGTGTGGAAAGTGTTAGAGTGCATGTCCATGTTATTTCTCTCTCTCTCTCTCTCTCCCTCTCCCTCTCTCTCTCTCATTTTCACTTTCACCCCCCTCCCCCATCTCTCTCACCCTGCTCGTCTCTCTGCATGCCTCAAAACTAAACTGGAGTGTGTGTTTGTGCTTTGTGCGTTTTCCTGCCGTGGGCATGTGTGTGCACGTTGTGTGTTTATGTGCACGTGTATATACATATATGTGTGTGTGTGGGTGTCTGTATTTGCTTTGTGCGGTGTACGTGCTTACATACACACGCGCTCGTTGCGCGCATGCAAATTCGCGCGAGCATCCACCTGTGCGGTCTGTCTCTTGATTTTCATTTTTTTCCAGCAAGGTATTCTTTACTGTTGCAGCTCAGTGAAGGAAAGTGAATCATAAAAAGATTCTGCAAAACAAATTTCTCTGTATATGGACTCTGAAAACTAAGCAGGATTAATCACTTTGCATAGGTGATGGAATCCAACTGAGTTTGAATATTCAGATAAACTTTTAAAGTAAGCCACCCCTTCCCACCCACTGCCAGTTCCCCGCCCCACACACCCCCCCACCCCGCCCCACACACCCCACACACACACCCCAGCCCCCGCCCCACACATTCCCCCTTCTACCTCTTTCAGCTGAGACTCACGGCGAGTGCTCGGTATCTGCGTCAAGGCCTGACTAAGCGCGTTGGGTTACGCTGCTGGTCAGGCATCTGCTTGGCAGATGTGGTGTAGCGTATATGGATTTGTCCGAACGCAGTGACGCCTCCTTGAGCTACTGAAACTGAAACTGAAACTGCGTGAAGTCAATGGACAATGGGTGACAATGAACTCAAGTTCAAACTACGCCATTAAGGATGCGGTTCTCACGTGCCATGATCGGTACCCATTGATGTCTTTGTTTCATGACATAAAAACACAAACCAGAGCATGGAGACACAGCAGTGGGCCAGAGACGTAGATATAAATGAGAAGAAAATCATTATTTTTTTAAATTCCTGATCAAATGCAGACACAGCCTTATACGGACGCACGCGCGCGCTCGCGCACACACACACACACACACACACACTCACGCACACACGTGCTCGAACGGTACGCATACACGAGCGCACACAAGCAAACAGTCACTAGATCCCCACACCCATCACTCCTTTCTTCATGTATTGTAACAGACACAGAGAGACAGACACAGAGAGACACAGAGACAGACACAGACAGAGACAGACACAGAGAGACAGACACAGAGAGAGACAGACACAGACTGACTGAAGACTGAAGACTGAAGATGTTTTATTCATAAAGGCTATAGCCCCTTAGAAGGGGGATAAACATGAAAGTCGCGTAGAAATACACAGAACGTTCAAGATGTTACGAAGGCACTTCGACGTTTAAACGCTTTACACAGATAAAGAGTAACAGACACAGAGAGACAGACACAGAGAGACACAGAGACAGACACAGAGAGAGACAGACACAGAGACAGACACAGAGAGAGACAGACACAGAGAGACACAGAGAGACAGACACAGAGAGACACAGAGAGACAGACACAGAGAGAGACATAGAGACATAGAGAGACAGACACAGAGAGACAGACACAGAGAGAGACACACACAGACAGAGAGAGACACAGAGACACAGAGAGACAGACACAGAGAGACAGACACAGAGAGAGACAGAGACACAGAGAGACAGACACAGAGAGACAGACCCAGAGAGAGACAGACACAGAGAGACAGACACAGACAGACAGACACAGACAGACAGAGAGACAGACACAGACAGAGAGACAGACACAGAAAAAGAACGAACCTAAAATAAAAAGAGAGAGCTATAAAGACAGAGACAGAACAGCAAGAGACAGGAAAAGATCCCAGTGAGGACAGAACAACGTCCTCATTCCTCTCGCTGCTTCAGACTGGAAAACCGTGTTTTTGTTGGTTTTTTGTTTTGTTTTTGTTTTTGTTTTTTCCAGCGGAACAACCAGATCTGCATCGATCCTGCTGCTGGCTGGCTCTCCAGTGTTGTTAGCTTCACACACACAGGGAGAGGGTGGACCCCTCATTCCAGTCCCGAGGTACTGGGGCTCAAACCTCAGGACACGGCAAGGGTTTGTCTCCTTCATCGTTCCCTGGATTTTGAATAGTGGTGTGGACATGAAGGTTTCCTTGGAGACAGTGGAGGACCTACCTTAAAAGAGTGCGTTTTGCCGATGACATTGGCGGAGTGGCAGAGAATGAAGATGAGCTCACGAACTGGTGGAATGCCTTGACAAAAAAACAACAACAACAACATCTGCAGCTTAATTATATTCAAATAATGTTTCTTAATTCTTTCTGTTTTTACATTAAGAATACTATTACCTGCAGTGTGTGGATGTATGTATGAAACGATGTTTGTGATATTTTTTTACATTTGTATCTTCGTAATATTTGTAGGGGCTGTTGTTGGTTTTTACAGTCATGGTCCCCATGTTGTTTACTTGTCTATGTTGTGATAATGCACCTGACCAAATTTCTCCAGTTGGAGATAATAAAGTTATTCTTATCTTATCTTATCAGCACAAAGAAGACCACACTGATGGCCAACAGATGGCGGATGGAGGAGGAGGAGGAGAGAGAGGGGGCGGGGAATGGTGAGCCTATCACATCATACAGCCCAGCCCGCTCCATGTATGTCATGTGTCCGGATTATGAAACGTTGGGCACATCAATAATTGACACGCTTTGTTGCTGTGGTCATTCAGCCTCGCCCCCTCCCCTTTCCCAGCGAGAATGTTCCTGCTTGCTTTCACGGGATTTGCTGTGTGTACGTGGAGACCACATTACTTCGTCACGACGCTCTGTCAGTCTTCATTGCTGCTGAGGGGGGTGGAGGAGGTGCAGGGTAATGTGTGGTGTGTGTGTGTGTGTGTGTGTGTGTGTTGGAGCTCATGTACGTTTATATGTATTTGACTGTGCTTTCATATCTGTGAAACTGCATGTTTGGTGCATATCTGTTATGCATGTGTGGGTGTATGTGTGAATGTGTGTCTTCATGTTTTACATTTATTTGCTTATTTATCATCATTGTTGTCTTATTTATTTATTTATTTATTAATTATTATTATTATTATTATTATTATCTTATTATTAGTATTATTATTACTACCTTTTTATATTATAATTATTATTTATTTATTTATGTAATCTTATCTATTATTTATTCACCTTTTTTTTCTCAAGGCCTGACTAAGCGCGTTGGGTTACGCTGCTGGTCAGGCATCTGCTTGGCAGATGTGGTGTAGCGTATATGGATTTGTCCGAACGCAGTGACGCCTCCTTGAGCTACTGAAACTGAAAACTGTAGAATTATGATTAGCACAACCATAGCAGTAAGTACCCTGTCGGGGGCTGTGGATTTACAGCGGAGTGGTGAACGAACACACAGCACGCCATCCACAGCAGATGGGGATGTATGCAGAGCGAAATACACACAGCACGCCATCCACAGCAGATGGGGATGTATGCAGAGCGAAATACACACAGCACGCCATCCACAGCAGATGGGGATGTATGCAGAGCGAAATACACACAGCACGCCATCCACAGCAGATGGGGATGTATGCAGAGCGAAATACACACAGCACGCCATCCACAGCAGATGGGGATGTATGCAGAGCGAAATACACACAGCACGCCACCCACAGCAGATGGGAATGTATGCAGAGCGAAATACACACAGCACGCCATCCACAGCAGATGGGGATGTATGCAGAGCGAAATACACACAACACGCCATCCACAGCAGATGGGGATGTATGCAGAGCGAAATACACACAGCACGCCACCCACAGCAGATGGGGATGTATGCAGAGCGAAATACACACAGCACGCCACCCACAGCAGATGGGGATGTATGCAGAGCGAAATACACACAGCACGCCACCCACAGCACATGGGGATGTATGCAGAGCGAAATACACACAGCACGCCACCCACAGCAGATGAGGATGTATGCAGAGCTAATTACACACAGCACGCCACCCACAGCAGATGGGGATGTATGCAGAGCGAAATACACACAGCACGCCACCCACAGCAGATGGGGATGTATGCAGAGCGAAATACACACAGCACGCCATCCACAGCAGATGGAGATGTATGCAGAGCGAAATACACACAGCACGCCATCCACAGCAGATGGAGATGTATGCAGAGCGAAATACACACAGCACGCCATCCACAGCAGATGGGGATGTATGCAGAGCGAAATACACACAGCACGCCACCCACAGCAGATGGGGATGTATGCAGAGCGAAATACACACAGCACGCCATCCACAGCAGATGGAGATGTATGCAGAGCGAAATACACACAGCACGCCATCCACAGCAGATGGAGATGTATGCAGAGCGAAATCGGGGTGTTCACAGGTGTGGGGTGTTGCGGATTGAATTTCAAGAGAGAGAGAAAGAGAGAGGGAGAGAGAGAGAGAGACGCGCACACACACAGAGTGTGAAAGAAATAGAGAGGGAGAGAGAGACGCAGAGAGAGAGAGAGAGAGAGAGAGAGAGAGAGAGACGCGCATACATACAGTGTGAAAGAGAGAGAGGGAGAGTGACAGAGGGGGAGAGAGAGAGAAAGAGAGAGAGAGGGAGAGAGAGAGAGAGAGAGAGAGAGAGAGAGAGAGAGAGAGAGAGACGCACATACAGACACAGTGAAAGAGGTCTTGATGGTTAAATGACCACACTATGGATTGGAAAACATGCAACACACGCGTACACGTCTGTACGCACGATCACACGGGAGACAGAGAGCGTTCTCTCTTGAGTGATTCTGTTAATGTGTCAATGTAAATCAGCTTTAAGATATGGCATTCCATACTCCATGATGCATGATATATGCGTAGGTTAGCTTTAAGAGACAGCATTCAATACTCTATGTTGCATGATGTTGTATGTGTAAGTTAGCTTTAAGATACAGCATTCAATACTCTATGATGCATGATAGTGTATGTGTAAGTTAGCCTTAAGATACAGCATTCAATACTCCATGATGCATGATAGTGTATGTGTAAGTTAGCTTTAAGAGACAGCATTCAATACTCCATGATGCATGATAGTGTATGTGTAAGTTAGCTTTAAGAGACAGCATTCAATACTCTGTGATGCATGATAGTGTATGTGTAATTTAGCTTTAAGATACAGCATTCAATACTCCATGATGCATGATGTTGTATGTGTAAGTTAGCTTTAAGAGACAGCATTCAATACTCTATGATGTATGATAGTGTATGTGTAAGTTAGCCTTAAGATACAGCATTCAATACTCCATGATGCATGATAGTGTATGTGTAAGTTAGCTTTAAGAGACAGCATTCAATACTCTATGATGCATGATAGTGTATGTGTAAGTTAGCTTTAAGAGACAGCATTCAATACTCTATGATGCATGATAGTGTACGTGTAAGTTAGCTTTAAGAGACAGCATTCAATACTCTATGATGCATGATAGTGTATGTGTAAGTTAGCTTTAAGAGACAGCATTCAATACTCCATGATGCATGATAGTGTATGTGTAAGTTAGCTTTAAGAGACAGCATTCAATACTCTATGATGCATGATAGTGTATGTGTAAGTTAGCTTTAAGATACAGCATTCAATACTCCATGATGCATGATGTTGTATGTGTAAGTTAGCTTTAAGAGACAGCATTCAATACTCTATGATGCATGATAGTGTATGTGTAAGTTAGCTTTAAGATACAGTATTGAATACTCATGCATGATAGCGTATGTGTAAGTTAGCTTTAAGATACAGCATTCAATACTCTATGATGCATGATAGTGTATGTGTAAGTTAGCTTTAAGAGACAGCATTCAATACTCTATGATGCATGATAGTGTATGTGTAAGTTAGCTTTAAGATACAGCATTCAATACTCCATGATGCATGATAGTGTATGTGTAAGTTAGCTTTAAGAGACAGCATTCAATACTCTATGATGCATGATAGTGTATGTGTAAGTTAGCTTTAAGAGACAGCATTCAATACTCTATGATGCATAATAGTGTATGTGTAAGTTAGCTTTAAGAGACAGCATTCAATACTCTATGATGCATGATAGTGTATGTGTAAGTTAGCCTTAAGATACAGCATTCAATACTCCATGATGCATGATAGTGTATGTGTAAGTTAGCTTTAAGAGACAGCATTCAATACTCCATGATGCATGATAGTGTATGTGTAAGTTAGCTTTAAGAGACAGCATTCAATACTCTATGATGCATGATAGTGTATGTGTAAGTTAGCTTTAAGATACAGCATTCAATACTCCATGATGCATGATGTTGTATGTGTAAGTTAGCTTTAAGAGACAGCATTCAATACTCTATGATGCATGACAGTGTATGTGTAAGTTAGCTTTAAGAGACAGCATTCAATACTCTATGATGCATGATAGTGTACGTGTAAGTTAGCTTTAAGAGACAGCATTCAATACTCTATGATGCATGATAGTGTATGTGTAAGTTAGCTTTAAGAGACAGCATTCAATACTCTATGATGCATGATAGTGTATGTGTAAGTTATCTTTAAGAGACAGCATTCAATACTCTATGATGCATGATAGTGTATGTGTAAGTTAGCTTTAAGAGACAGCATTCAATACTCTATGATGCATGATAGTGTATGTGTAAGTTAGCTTTAAGATACAGCATTCAATACTCCATGATGCATGATAGTGTATGTGTAAGTTAGCTTTAAGATACAGCATTCAATACTCTATGATGCATGATAGTGTATGTGTAAGTTAGCTTTAACTCACTCAGTACGGCCAGTCCTCTCTTCTCCTCTACACAAACCCCTCGGATGTCCAGTGGGTGTCTGAATGACCCAACCTTTAGCTTCCGTCGTCAGAACTGTGGTATTCTTTGTCAACATTCACCTCTTCAGTATAAGAGCCTTCCACTTGCAATATTTTGATGATGGTAATTGGGCTGAAACGCTGTTAATGTCGTCTCTTTCGCCGTTCGTATGGAGAGAGTTAAGAGACAGCATTCAATACTCTATGATGCATGACAGTGTATGTGTAAGTTAGCTTTAAGATACAGTATTGAATACTCATGCATGATAGCGTATGTGTAAGTTAGCTTTAAGAGACAGCATTGAATACTCTATGATGCATAATAGTGTATGTGTATGTTACTCCTCCTCAAAGTGGAACTTGTCAACAAGGCTGAAAAAACAACAAGAAAACAACCCGGTCCATAACAACAACAGCCGCCATAACAGCAACAACAAACCATGTTTCTGATCTTTTTAAGTCTCTACTGTCCTCTTTTCTTCTCGTTTACTTCTTTATTAGTGCCAGCCTGTGTACCGCGCCATCTCGGTGGCGCAATGTTTCTCCCGAACACCCATTAACAGCCAGCACGGGTAGTCCACAGAGATCCGTTGTCTGTCTGTTTTTCTTTCTCTTTCTTTCTTTCTTTCTTTTCCTCCTCCTCTTCTTCCTCCTCTTTCTTTCTTTCTTTCTTTCTTTTTCCTCCTCCTTTTCCTCCTCCTCCCCTTCTTCTTCTGCTTCTTCTTCATCATGATCTACTTCTTCATGATCTTCTTCATCATGATCTACTTCTTCTTCTTCTTCATCATGATCTACTTCTTCATCATGATCTACTTCTTCATCATGATCTACTTCTTCTACTTCTTCATCATGATCTACTGTCATCATGATCTACTTCTTCTTCTTCATCATGATCTACTTCTTCTTCTTCATCATGATCTACTTCTTCATCATGATCTACTTCTTCTTCTTCTTCATCATGATCTACTTCTTCATCATGATCTACTTCTTCATCATGATCTTCTTCCTCATCATGATCTACTTCTTCATCATGATCTTCTTCTTCATCATGATCTCTTCATGATCTACTTCTTCATCATGATCTACTTAGTCATCATGATCTTCTTCTTCTTCTTCATCATGATCTACTTCTTCATCATGATCTACTTCTTCATCATGATCTACTTCTTCTTCATGATGTATTTCTTCTTCTTCTTCTTCTCTTCCCCTGCTGAAGGAGACGATACCATATCAAAGAAGTCAAAACAAAAGCTACAGGGATTCTGCTGAAGGAGGCCAAGCGCTCGCTGTGTGAGACGATGGACTAAATAAAGGAAGCCACGGATAACACAGCGACTGGGTTCAGACAACAAGGAAGACCCAAGTCTTTTTGCTAGGCATTCAGGAAATACCAGGAAAGTCAGCGATGTTTGTTTTGTTTTATTTTTTAGGGGGTAGTTGATGAGATGTCTGACAATGGTTAGAGATTTGTTTTTGGGTTGATATATGGTGTCGTTGGGTTTGCTGATTTTTGTCTGATGCGGGGTGGGGGTGGGGGTGGGTGGGGGAGAGCGTCATTGGTTTGTGAGAGGTGACTCGTGGAGGGGGGAGGGGGGGGGGTCATTGCCGTTGCTGGGTTGTCTGGTAGCACAGTCCGCGGGGTATGAGGGGTCTGGTCGTGTCATGGGTGACGGGTGGCTCTCTCCATGGGGACAGGTTCGGGTGGTGGACCCCTGTCTGTCTTTGAATGGTCTGTGTTGTCCGCCACACCCTCCTTCCCACACCCTGTTCCTCTGTCTCTCTCTTTTCCTCTTCTCTCTCTCTCTCTCTGTCTCTCTCTCTCTCCTCTCTGTCTCTCTCTGTGTCTCTCTTTCTCCATCTCTTTCTCTATCTTTTAAAAAATCAAAATATCTTTTTGAAAGACATTTTTGAAATAACCAAAGAGTTGCTAACCTGTACTTGCTTTTCCGTGTAACTGTTGTAGTATATATGTCTATCTATGTATCTATGTATCTGTCTATCTGTCAGTCTGTCTGCATATCTGTCAGTCCATATGAATATTATGTTTTGTGTTTGCATTTATCTGATTTTTTCACCTGCATGAATTTGCATCTGTTGATTACAGAAACTTGTTTACAAGTGAAAACAATAACAGGTGTGATGCATTTCTAAATAACACTTTTTTTTTAATTTCAGGGAATGATTTTGCCAAGACAGCTTCACTGCTGTGTTCCGTGAATCCAGTGGGTTCTGTAGTGTGCTAAGAAAACACATCACAGTCGGTGTTGGCTTTACTGTTCTTGAGATACGTTCACTCAGATCACGTTTCAAAAATCCAGCATGCAAGAGAGAGAGAGAGAGACGGGGGAAATTCTTACATTGTAACGGAATCTGTTCTGAGACCTTTCACTTCTTTGGGAGCTGCATCTCTTCTATACCCTTGATGCTTATTGCATTGACGAGTGATTGATTATAACCGATCCCGTCCATTTTCTGCTTACTAAAAAAAACAACAACAACAACCACCTTAGCCGGAGAAATATTTCATGATGGGTAATTTTCTAACATAAAAAGACGAAACAGTTTTTCGTTTTATATCATTAAAATCTATCGCACAAATTTCACTGAAACGAGAGAGGTGGCAGAATGGACAAGACGCTCATCTGCCGATACAGTGTTCCGTGAGGGCGTGGGTTCGATTCCCACTCTCGCCCTTTCTCCCAAGTTTGACTGGATGATCAACCTGAGAGTCTGGTCATTCGGAAGAGACAATAGACGGGCGCAACAGCCGAGTGGTTAAAAGTTTGGACTGTCAATCTGAGGGTCCCGGGTTCGAATTACGGTGACGACGGGCGCAACAGCCGAGTGGTTAAAAGGTTGGACTGTCAATCTGAGGGTCCCGGGTTCGAATCACGGTGACGGCGCCTGGTGGGTAAAGGGTGGAGATTTTTACGATCTCCCAGGTCAACATATGTGCAGACCTGCTAGTGCCCTGAACCCCCTTCGTGTGTAAATGCAAGCAGAAGATCAAATACGCACGTTAAAGATCCTGTAATCCATGTCAGCGTTCGGTGGGTTATGGAAACAAGAACATATCCAGCATGCACAACCCCGAAAACGGAGTATGGCTGCCTACATGGCGGGGTTAAAAACGGTCATGCACGTAAAAGCCCACTCGTGTGCATACGAGTGAACGCAGAAGAAGAAGAAGGAAGAGAAAATAAGCTGAAGTCTCATTTGCAGCACGCACTTAGCATAATAAGAATAATAATAATAATGATAATAATGGATACTTATATAGCACACTATCCAGAAATCTGCTTTAGGTGCTTTACAAAAACGCTTTGTTAACATAAAACATTACATCTATGTTACATACACACACCAAAATGTGACTACACACACACACACACGCACGCACGCACGCACACACACACACACACACACACGCACACACACTGCATACATACATTTTATATACATGTGTATCTAACAGCTACCCTAACACATACGCACATATAGACAGGCACAAACTTACATAAAAGCACGCATACACAATGCACATTCATATACATGCATGTAGTTACGTACACATACATATGTATACACACATAGTCAAGCACAGCTAACGCAAAGGAAGTGGACCTGCCACAATTGAACTTACTGCTGAGGGAAAAGGCGAGTTTTGAGACGAGATACTGAAAAAGAACCCATGGTAACAAAAGTGTCGTCCACTGACAACAGTCTTCAGAAGAACTCCACTCTGATACGTACACAAGTAAATACGCATGCACTCAAGGCCTGGCAAGCGCCTTGGGTTATACTACTGGTCATGCATCTGCATGGCAGATTTGTATTTGTATTTCTTTTTATCACAACAGATTTCCGTGTGTGAAATTCGGGCCGCTCTCCCCAGGGAGAGCGCGTCGCTACACTACAGCGCCACCCATCTTTTTTTGTATTTTTTTCCTGCCTGCAGTTTTATTTGTTTTTCCTATCGAAGTGGATTTTTCTACAGAATTTTGCCAGGAACAACACTTTTGTTGCCGTGGGTTCTTTTACGTGCGCTAAAATGTAGTGTAACGTATATTGGATTGCCCGAACGTAGTGACGTCTCCTTGAGAAACTGAAATTGAAACTAAAGAAGACGCTTTGTCCTTCCTTCAAACACCCGAACGTGCCCGCAGCTTTAAGGTCCTCTCCCCAATCAGATTAATTCTCATTTTCCCCCCGCGTTGCCCACAGTTTGTATTGATTGCTGGGCCACTCAACACGTGGGACAGAAGGGAGAGAGACGTTGAATGGCATTGTATTTGGTTTCCGTTCACTTCGTCAGAAAGAACTTTGAATCCTAAACATGTTCTTTCTTTCTTTATTCTTCATCGTCTTCTTCTTCTTCGTCGTCATCGTATTCATCTTCGTTGTCTGTCTTTCTTGTTCTTGTTCCTCTTCTTCTCTTCCTCCTCCTTCTCCTCCTTCTTCTTCTCCTTCTCTTCCTCCTCCTCCTTCTTCTTCTCCTTCTCTTCCTCCTCCTCCTCCTTCTTCTTCTCCTTCTCCTCCTCCTCCTTCTTCTTCTTCTTCTCCTTCTCTTCCTCCTCCTCCTTCTTCTTCTTCTCCTTCTCTTCCCCCTCCTCCTCCTTCTTCTTCTTCTCTTCCTCCTTCTCTTCCTCCTCCTCCTCCTTTTTCTTTTTCGTCGCCCCTCTCTTCCTTCCTCTGCGTATCCTTGGAGAATTATCGGTTGTTTTTTGACGTGAAAGGTTATGTGTTTTATTTTCATAGATTGAGAAAGCATGTATGAAAATATTGATAATGCGGATAAACTGTTATTTATGTTTTATTTGTTTATTTATTAACGTATTCGTTGATTGTGTGTGTATGTGCGCGTGTGTGTGTGTGTGTGTGTGTGTGTGTGTGTGTGTGTGTGTGTGTGTGTGTGCGTGTGTGCACGCGCACCCTACCTCTCTTTCTTCACATCTTCCTTTTTCTCACACGCTCTTCTTACCTTCAAACCTGTTTTTTTCTACACCACACACACACACACACACACACACACACACACAGACACACACAGACACACACACACACACACACACACTCACCTTCTCATCATACCCATTTCTTTCCTTCTCTCTCTCTCTCTCTCTTCACCTCTTCTCTCACGCTCTACCTGCCATAACATCTTTGTTTTTTTTGTTCTGCAGACCGGGAGAGAAAGTTTCCTGAGGAAGCCATGCGGACGAAAC
>NC_134878.1:3850735-3860735 GCF_041734735.1 Babylonia areolata | reverse complement strand
AGACAGGGCCATGGAGCTGTCCGCAGGCAGCGAAACAGAGAGAGCGAGCAGCGTATATGCGTCTTTGTGCACAAATTCTCTCTCTTTATCTGTGTGTGTGTGTGTGTGTGTGTGTGTGTGTGTGTGTGTGTGTGTGTGTGTGTGTGTGTGTGTGTGTGTGCGTGCGTGTGTGTGTGTGTGTGTGTGTGAGAGAGAGAGAGAGAGACTCAATGTGATTTATTCACTTTAGGCCTTGGTCACTCACGAAAGGGAATGTGAACAACACATGAGCGGTTATAAATTATTATGAACGAGGAGATTGAAGTAGAAGAGGACCCCCGAAAACGGAGTATGGCTGCCTTCATGGCGGGGTAAAAACGGTCATACACGTAAAAGCCCACTCGTATACATACGAGTGAACGTGGGTGTTGCAGCCCACGAACGCAAAAGAAAAGAGAGAAAGAAGTAGAAGAAGAAGGAGGAAGGAGGAGGAGGGGAGAGGAGTGAAGAGAGAGAGAGAGAGGAAGAAAGAAAGAAGGGAGAGAGAGAGAGAGAGGAAGGAAGAAAGAAAGAAGGGAGAGAGAGAGAGAGGAAGGAAGAAAGAAAGAAGGGAGAGAGAGAGAGAGAGAGAGAGAGAGAGAGAGTGCATGTGCACATTTTAAACCGAGAGATAGTTTCAGGTTCAAGTATATCAATGTGTAAGAGGTGACTAGTTACAGTTATGATCATAATGCTCCTGTGCTCGATAAGGATGCTTTCACAATTATTTCGACACAAAAAACAATTTGAATCTTCATTATAGTTCTGTCTGGAAAATCAAAGAACTCACCGACAGCGGGACTTACGCAAAAAGAATTGTCCCTTTCTTGTATTGACATGAACGTGTCCGCTCTTTCTCTTTCTTTTCGTGTCTTTACTCACTTTGATTGTCCACCTGGGGGGGGGGGGGGGGGGGGAAAAGAGGGAAAGAGAAACAAAGTTCAACAACAGCAAACTGGCAACAACAGCAAATTGGCAACAACAGCAACTGGCAACAACAGTAAACTGGCAACAACAGCAACTGGCAACAACAAAAGCAACTGGCAACAACAAAAGCAACTGGCAACAACAGCAAACTGACAACAACAGCAACAAAAGCAAACTGGCAACAACAGCAACTGGCAACTACAGCAACTAGCAACAACAGCAAACTGGCAACTACAGCAAACTGGCAACAACAGCAAACTAGCAACAACAGCAAACTGGCAACAACAGCAAACAGGCAACAACAGCAAACTGGCAACACGGTTGCCGCGCCACATCCCCAGCACGCAGAAGCACCGCGCAACAAACCCAGCAGGTAGCGGGATTCCCGGACCCGACGTGATGATTACGCAAGTGGCTCTCCGCAATAAAGTGCTAGCCGCGGGCAACGAAGAGAGGCGGTGGGCCGGCCTGTAAGGGAGGAGCAGGGATCGTTATTTCTGTTTCACGGGCATGCCTCATGGCGCGGGGAAAATTGCGTCTCTGGAACCAGGGCGGCTGGGAAGAGAGAGAGAGAGAGAGAGAGAGAGAGAGAGAGAGACGGTGGGTGTGTTTTGTTTACATGTGCACGCAGACATGCTGACAGACAGTCAGGCGTTATATTGACAGAGAGAGAGAGAGAGAGAGAGAGAGGGAGAGAGAGAGAGAGAGAGAGGAGCTTTTTCACTGGCCCTCCCTTACCACTTCCCATCCTCCACACACAGACACAGACACACACACACAGACACACACACACACACACACACACACACACACACACACACACACAGACACACACACACGCACACGCACACGCACGCACACAGACACACACACACGCACACGCACGCACACACAGACACACACACACACACACACACACGCGCGCGCGCACTCACACAAACGTATATGTTTATATTTCAAAAACTATATACACAAGAACCATCAAAATGTAAAGGTGAATGAAAAGGAGAGACCAACCGCTGTACCGTTACACATTGCCCCATACTTAATGGTCTTCATTTGGGTCTTACATGTCAGCTTCACGTTTCGATCCACAAAACACTACTTTGTAAACAGTGTCCGCTCTGTAGAATTTTGTTGTGAGAATACCTCATTCGGTTCACAAGTTTTACCATGACTATGATGTCTTGTGAAGTAAGGGTTATTCTTTTCCCCCTTTTATCTCTCGAGATTTAATATGAGCTGTGCACATACACAGTGTACAAACAATCACACAGACACAGTCGCACAGACACACTGTCACAGACAGACAGATTTTCTCTGTCTCTGTCTGTCTGTCTGTCTGTCTGTCTCTCTCTGTCTCTCTCACGCACACACATATACACATATGTGGAGTGATGGCCTAGCGGTAACGCGTCCGCCTAGGAAGCGAGAGAATCTGAGCTCGCTGGTTCGAATCACGGCTCAGCTGCCGATATTTTCTCCCCCTCCACTAGACCTTGAGTGGTGGTCTGGACGCTAGTCATTCGGATGAGACGATAAACCGAGGTCGTGTGTACAGCATGCACTTAGCGCATGTAAAAGAATCCACGGCAACAAAAATCCACTTCGATAGGAAAAACAAATAAAACCACACGCAGGAAAAAATGCAAATAAAAAAGAAAAAAAAGGGTGGCGCTGTAGTGTAGCGACGCGCTCTCCCTGGGGAGAGCAACCCGAATTTCACACAGAGAAATCTGTTGTGATGAAAAGAAATACAAATACAAATACACATACACGTCAGCGTAGAAAGATAGATGCATATAGATAGATAGATAGACAGACAGACAGACAGACAGGCGAGAAAGACGAAAGATAACAGATAAACATACAAAGTGACAGAAACAGACAGGCAGGCAGGCAAACAGAGCCACAGACAGACAAACAGTCAGTGATACACATAGATAAATAGATATTTGCCCCATACACTCACACAGGGCATCGATATTCTGGCAGCACATTTCCGGAGAAGCAATTTTCTACGAGCCATAAAGCAGGATCTTCATGCAGAAATAACGATTCTGGGGTCTCGCCAACGGTAAAAATCTTAAATCTGCTCTTGGAGATCGAAACCTATTTACACCGGCAGGGTGTTGTCAGTGTGATGAATGCTGAAAGGTTCTAAACTCCACCAGCAGAGATAGCAATTTCAGGGTCCTTTAAACCGGGGCAGAGGGAAATATTCATCTTGATTGCCTGATACAGAAACGTAGGTGTCAGTTGTTACACTCGACCCTTCCATCAAATGATGGTAGATGTTCAGAACGTCCTTCGTTCATACATATGATGGATGGTAGATGTTCAGAACGTCCTTCGTTCATACATATGATGGATGGTAGATGTTCAGAACGTCCTTCGTTCATACATATGATGGATGGTAGATGTTCAGAACGTCCTTCGTTCATACATATGATGGATGGTAGATGTTCAGAACGTCCTTCGTTCATACATATGATGGATGGTAGATGTTCAGAACGTCCTTCGTTCACACATATGATGGATGGTAGATGTTCAGAACGTCCTTCGTTCACACATATGATGGATGGTAGATGTTCAGAACGTCCTTCGTTCATACATATGATGGATGGTAGATGTTCAGAATGTCCTTCGTTCATACATATGATGGATGGTAGATGTTCAGAACGTCCTTCGTTCATACATATGATGGATGGTAGATGTTCAGAACGTCCTTCGTTCACACATATGATGGATGGTAGATGTTCAGAACGTATTTCGTTCACACATATGATGGATGGTAGATGTTCAGAACGTCTTTCGTTCACACATATGATGGATGGTAGATGTTCAGAACGTCCTTCGTTCATACATATGATGGATGGTAGATGTTCAGAACGTCCTTCGTTCATACATATGATGGATGGTAGCTGTTCAGAACGTCCTTCGTTCATACATATGATGGATGGTAGCTGTTCAGAACGTCCTTCGTTCATACATATGATGGATGGTAGATGTTCAGAACGTCCTTCGTTCACGCATATGATGGATGGTAGATGTTCAGAACGTCCTTCGTTCACACATATGATGGATGGTAGATGTTCAGAACGTCTTTCGTTCATACATATGATGGATGGTAGATGTTCAGAACGTCCTTCGTTCATAAATATGATGGATGGTAGATGTTCAGAACGTCTTTCGTTCACACATATGATGGATGGTAGATGTTCAGAACGTCCTTCGTTCATACAGATGGTGGATGGTAGCTGTTCAGAACGTCCTTCGTTCATAAATATGATGGATGGTAGATGTTCAGAACGTCCTTCGTTCATACATATGATGGATGGTAGATGTTCAGAACGTCCTTCGTTCATACATATGATGGATGGTAGATGTTCAGAACGTCCTTCGTTCATACATATGATGGATGGTAGATGTTCAGAACGTCCTTCGTTCATACATATGATGGATGGTAGATGTTCAGAACGTCCTTTGTTCATACATATGATGGATGGTAGATGTTCAGAACGTCCTTCGTTCATACATATGATGGATGGTAGCTGTTCAGAACGTCCTTTGTTCATACATATGATGGATGGTAGATGTTCAGAACGTCCTTCGTTCATACATATGATGGATGGTAGATGTTCAGAACGTCCTTCGTTCATACATATGATGGATGGTAGCTGTTCAGAACGTCCTTCGTTCATACATATGATGGATGGTAGATGTTCAGAACGTCCTTCGTTCATACATATGATGGAGAGGAGGAGTTTCTTCATTTCGTTATCCATTGTTGCCCTTTATCGAGTTGTTTGCGGTTTCCTCGTCTTTTAATGTTTGCAAGCAGATGCTCCAAATGCTTTACACATCTGTTGTCTGCAGCGTTTTAACATATGGCTGTGGCTGCCTTCAACTCTACACTCCATCTCGCTCTTTACGATCGGCTTCGGATCTACTCTGTTTACGCATACCCAGATTCAAACTCTCGACAGTTGGCCGCCGTTCTTTCTCTGTCTCTGGACCTTGTAATTGGATTGAACTTCCTCTTTCGCTTCGTCAAGTCTCCACACTCAGCTCTTTCAAGTCTGGCCTTAAAACCCACCTCTTCCCAAAATAGCCTCCCTTCCCTGCCTCTTCCTTGCCTATATTTTTTTCTTCCAGTTTTAGAGTTAGGCATGCGTTTGAATGACTGGTGCGAAAGCGCTTGGATTTGTCTCTGCACAAGATTCAGCGCTATATAAATATAATAATAATATGGAGCCGTGTGCTGGGGAGGAAACTTGACCAAACATGACAAAGACAGGTTGGAAAAAGTCATTTAGGAAAGCGGGTGTGGTGATAACGATTTTGACAGACGAAACACACCAACCACATGTTGGCATCAGTCGCAGGTCAGACGTAAGTGGCAGGTTCAGAGCTCCACGCGCAAGAACATCCCGCTACATTAATTCATTCATTCCTACAGCCATTCGCGCACACAATCAAAACATCCAATACACTCACTCATGGGACTGTGACCCCCCCCCCCCACACCCCCCACCCCCCTCGCCACAGCAACACCTGAACTTCACCAGCAGACGAGTGCATGGGAGCAGACATTATGCGTGCATGTGGGACTGAGCGGGTGAGCACGGGCAAGCATTTCTGTGTGTGATCGGAAGTGTTTAAAAAAAATATATATATATATTCATTTTTTTTTAATGGATTTCATGTATCTTAATATTAATGTACTGATTATATTGGCGTGACATATGTTATGTGCGTGCATGC
Source organism: Babylonia areolata (assembly GCF_041734735.1). Taxonomy (NCBI): domain Eukaryota; kingdom Metazoa; phylum Mollusca; class Gastropoda; order Neogastropoda; family Buccinidae; genus Babylonia; species Babylonia areolata. Next base: position 3,855,023 of record NC_134878.1, on the reverse strand, counting down.
GTGCCTACATCCATGTGTATGTGTGTGTGAGAGTGTGTGTGTATGTGCATTTTACTTAAATACTTATATTTTACTTTCCTGGATGTTTTATATATGTATTGTTGTACAAGACCTCATGGTCTTAACGTGTGTGTGTGTGTGTGTGTGTGTGTGTGTGTGTGTGTGTGTGTGTGTGTGTGTTTGCTTGTGTGTGTGTGTGCGTGCGTGCGTGCGTGTGTGTGTGTGTGTGTGTGTGTGTGTGTGTGTGTGTGCGTGCGCGCGCATGTTATTTTAGTAATATATGCCCTTTATTTGTTAGACGTTTCCATTTGTAAATATTGTTGCGCAATACCCTATTGTGTGTGGGATGGGGGGTGAGGGGTTTAGTCTATCGTCAGCTGTTGGAAATTCTTATTTGACTAGTTTTAATCTCTTTTTATGTTGCGCATGATCATTTTATGTTGGTGTTTACAACGAGCCTGTGATTGCACAAGTTAATTTCCAAGTGGATTAAGGAAGTGTTTTTGAATCGAATTGAATTCATTCGTACGTGTTTCTCGCGTTTCATCTCGTGTTAACTTTTGCTTCTCGTGTCTGACTGTTGACGAAAGATCGTTTCGGTTCAAACATAATTCTATTTGAAAATGTCAAAATACAAATTCAATGACAAGACGCAAGAAAATACTCGTAGATCGTTTCGGTTCAAACATAATTCTATTTGAAAATGTCAAAATACAAATTCAATGACAAGACGCAAGAAAATACTCGTTTGGTTTGTTTTTTTTTTCTGAAGCGGGGAATTGGACTTGGAGTTTCTGCCAAATGCATGGCTCATGTCCTGGAGGAGCAGAAAGCATCACCAACCTTCCTCTTCTCGCCCTATTGCAGTAAGAGTGAGGGTAGGAAACCTATTGTGTATGAGAGACAGGTAGGGAGAGTGAGGGTAGGAAACCTATTGTGTATGAGAGACAGGCAGGGAGAGTGAGGGAAGGAAACCTGTTGTGTATGATAGACAGGCAGTAAGAATGAGGGTAGGAAACCTATTGTGTTTGATAGACAGGCAGGGAGAGTGAGGGAAGGAAACCTATTGTGTTTGATAGACAGGCAGGGAGAATGAGGGCAGGAAACCTATTGTGTTTGATAGACAGGCAGGGAGAGTGAGGGTAGGAAACCTATTGTGTTTGATAGACAGGCAGGGAGAGTGAGGGAAGGAAACCTATTGTGTATGAGAGACAGGCAGTAAGAATGAGGTTAGGAAACCTATTGTGTATGAGAGACAGGCAGGGAGAGTGAGGGCAGGAAACCTATTGTGTGTGAGAGACAGGCAGGGGGAATGAGGGTAGGAAACCTGTTGTGTGTGAGAGACAGGCAGTAAGAATGAGGGTAGGAAACCTGTTGTGTATGAGAGACAGGTAGGGAGAGTGAGGGTAGGAAACCTATTGTGTGTGAGAGACAGGCAGAGGGAATGAGGGTAGGAAACCTATTGTGTATGAGAGACAGGCAGTAAGAATGAGGGTAGGAAACCTATTGTGTATGAGAGACAGGCAGGGAGAGTGAGGGAAGGAAACCTATTGTGTATGAGAGACAGGCAGTAAGAATGAGGGTAGGAAACCTATTGTGTTTGAGAGACAGGCAGTAAGAATGAGGGTAGGAAACCTATTGTGTTTGAGAGACAGGTAGGGAGAGTGAGGGTAGGAAACCTATTGTGTATGAGAGACAGGCAGTAAGAATGAGGGTAGGAAACCTATTGTGTATGAGAGACAAGTAGGGAGAGTGAGGGTAGGAAACCTATTGTGTTTGAGAGACAGGCAGTAAGAATGAGGGTAGGAAACCTATTGTGTATGAGAGACAAGTAGGGAGAGTGAGGGTAGGAAACCTATTGTGTGTGAGAGACAGGCAGGGAGAATGAGGGAAGGAAACCTATTGTGTGTGAGAGACAGGCAGTAAGAATGAGGGTAGGAAACCTATTGTGTTTGAGAGACAGGTAGGGAGAGTGAGGGTAGGAAACCTATTGTGTTTGAGAGACAGGCAGTAAGAATGAGGGTAGGAAACCTATTGTGTTTGAGAGACAGGTAGGGAGAGTGAGGGTAGGAAACCTATTGTGTATGAGAGACAGGTAGGGAGAGTGAGGGTAGGAAACCTATTGTGTGTGAGAGACAGGCAGTAAGAATGAGGGGAGGAAACCTGTTGTGTATGAGAGACAGGCAGTAAGAATGAGGGGAGGAAACCTATTGTGTATGAGAGACAGGCAGTAAGAATGAGGGAAGGAAACCTATTGTGTATGAGAGACAGGCAGTAAGAATGGGGGTAGGAAACCTATTGTGCATGAGACACAGGCAGTAAGAATGAGGGAAGGAAACCTATTGTGTATGAGAGACAGGCAGTAAGAATGAGGGTAGGAAACCTATTGTGTATGAGAGACAGGCAGTAAGAATGAGGGTAGGAAACCTATTGTGTTTGAGAGACAGGCAGTAAGAATGAGGGTAGGAAACCTATTGTGTATGAGAGACAGGCAGTAAGAATGAGGGTAGGAAACCTATTGTGTTTGAGAGACAGGCAGGGAGAATGAGGGTAGGAAACCTGTTGTGTTTGAGAGACAGGCAGTAAGAATGAGGGTAGGAAACCTGTTGTGTATGAGAGACAGGCAGGGAGAATGAGGGTAGGAAACCTATTGTGTATGAGAGACAGGCAGGGAGAGTGAGGGCAGGAAACCTATTGTGTTTGATAGACCGGCAAGGACTTTTATTTTTTTCCATAACATTTGATGCATTATTGAATTTTAGGTATTAAAAACTGGATGATGGACGGAAAGGAAAAGAAGAAGAAGAAAAAACAACAAAAAAAGAGAAAGAATTATAAAGCGTGGGTGGTTAGTAGAGTCAGAAATCAACACAGAAAAAGAAAATTAACAGATATCAGACAGGGGTGGATGCCGTCCATGCAGTAATGTCCGTATCATTTCTGTGTAACCAGTTTTAGATAATTATTAGTTTTCAGCTGACGTTTGACAGCTTCCAGTGACATGGCAACATGCAGAAGCTGTCTGTCTGTCTAATGCCCAGATCGCTGCCTCGGGCCAGTTTGTCACTTTGCTGAAATGGATACACAGCATCGTGTGATTCACAGCACAGCTGGTATTTTCCGTACCTCTTCTTCACAGAAGAGAGAGAGAGAGAGAGAGAGAGAGAGAGAGAGAGAGAAGCTTTGACGCTTGACACTTTAATGTCAATGGCCATGAGGTCCTTATGACATGGGTGAATGCGTCAACATATTTTCATTGTATAATAGAACATTAGAATAAAAGAATGAAAAAAGGTAAAAGCAAATATTGAACCAAAACAATGTTCTTTCCTTGAGAAAATAAAGGTAGCAACCAGCGGGTCACCTTGCATATGATAACTCCATTTATCCATCAATGAAACATATTTCAACAGTGGCTACATACGAAAATGTCAAGCTTATCTAATCACACAGTTTGTAGCTGTTTGCAGTGGTTTTTGCCTAATCTTCAAGGCTTCTGATATAAATTTTGCCATTCAGATTATCACCTCGTTAACATGCTAAAGAGATCATTTCTTTTTGCCAATTCTTTTTTTTTTTTTTTGTAAAGCACATATTTATTTCTCAAATGATCGTACGATTTACAGTAACATAAAATGAATTTCATCAGCTGTTGAGTTACACAAAAGGACATTGCATGGAGAATTTGTGGACGTACCTGGCATAAACCATTTTTTGTTGAGAGAGAGAGAGAGAGAGAGAGAGAGAGAGAGAGAGAGAGAGGGAGCACTGTCCATAAAAACTGATCACCCCTCTACTATCCTTTTCCTTCTAAGTCATGCGTGTGAACTGGGAACATGCCTTAACATCCTTCAGATGACACCCCGAAAAAAGCCTCAACACTGACTGGGATAAACTGGACGTGATTTATCTCCCCTGAACACATTCGGACGTGCACAAAGGAAGGTATACGATGGCGTGCGAAGTACGGTTGAAAACCCATGTAATTGCTCTCTCTCTCTCTTTCTCTCTCTGTGTCTGTCTCTCTGAAAAAAAGTGCGCCAGTGGTTATCTATTATCCTCGATAATAAAGAATTTGTCTTGTCTTGTCTTCTCTCTCTCTCTCTGTCTCTTTCTCTCTTGTTTTTTCCTCTCAAGGCTTTGATGCATTATTGAATTTTAGATATTTGGGTTACGTTGCTGGTTATGCAACTGCTTAGCAGATGTTGTGTAGGTATGTGGAATTTTCCAAACGCTGTGACGCCTCCTTGAGTAAGTGAACTGAACTCTCTCTCTCTCTCTCTCTCTC
>NC_134878.1:3828235-3845735 GCF_041734735.1 Babylonia areolata | reverse complement strand
ATATGTTATATTGTTATGTTTTTTTGTTTATTTTTTAAACAAAACTTATTAAATCAGTAATTTTCACACACACACACACACACACACACACACACACACACACACACACACACACACACACACACACACACACTTTCACTTACTCTTATGCGTACACAGTAATTCCCCCCCCCCTCCCCCTCCTCCCACTCGATTTTTTTCCTTCCCTCGTCTAATATCACTTACAGTGAAAAGACGTTAAACTAAAGAACGAACGAAGACTAGGCAATGCCTAAAATCTTTATCATTGAGTAATAAAGTTCTTGAATCTCGAATCTTGAATCTGTCCCTCCATGTCTCTTTTTCTCCATTTAGTTCCACCCTCGATCTTTCAGTTTCTGCCCCTTCTTCTTCTTCAGTAAGTGCGTGTGTGTGTTTGTGTGTGTTTGAGTGTGTGGGCGTGAATGTGTACTTCTTCTTCTGCGTTCACTCGTATGCACACGAGTGGGCTTTTACGTGTATGACCGTTTTTACCCCGCCATGTAGGCAGCCATACTCCGTCTTCGGGGGTGTGCATGCTGGGTATGTTCTTGTTTCCATAACCCACCGAACGCTGACATGGATTACAGGATCTTTAACGTGCGTATTTGATCTTCTGCTTGCATATACACACGAAGGGGGTTCAGGCACTAGCAGGTCTACACATATGTTGACCTGGGAGATCGTAAAAATCTCCACCCTTTACCCACCAGGCGCCGTCACCGTGATTCGAACCCGGGACCCTCAGATTGACAGTCCAACGCTTTAACCACTCGGCTATTGCGCCCGTCGAATGTGTACGTATGTCTTTGCTTGTTTTATAAGTGTGTGTGTGTGTGTGTGTGTGTGTGTGTGTGTGTGTGTGTGTGTGTGTGTGTGTGTGTGTGTGTGTGTGTGTGTGTGTAAGTACGTATGTACATGTAATGTACCAGTTGTTCCAGTTTTCATCGCTTTGTTACCTTTAATAGGCTATTCAATTTCCTATTCTTATTCGTCGTTCTAATTATTTTATCTTATTTCAGTTTATTTCTTTATTTTTATGTTTTGTGTCGTTCTTTATTTTTTATGTTTTGTGTCGTTAAATGGGCAGAATTGTAAAAAAAAGCCTTTACTGTGCCTAATTCTTTACCTATTAAAGATTCAATCAATCAATCAATCAATCAATCAATCTTCTCCTCTCACTCCATTTAGTTTTACCCAAATTCTTTCGATTTCTGCCTCAACTATCTTCTTTTTCTTCTTCTGCCCTCTCTCTCTCTCTCCCTCTCCCAGTGTTCGTGTTCATTAAGTTGTGGGCGGATCAGACAGTTCTCAACTTAACGGGCCCCCACGGCCCTCGTTCCCAGACAATCCCCCCACCCTGTGTCCGGAGAGATGGCGGAACAGAGGACCCCTGACACGTGGCGCTGTGTGGATCCTGCACACAGGAAACGGAGAGTTATTCCCCTGCTTTGGCTGTCTGTCACTTCCGTTCTTGCCTGCAGATGGAGCCACGTGTTGCGCGTTCTGATTTTCATGTCTCAACTTGGGCTTCTGGTGGATTGTGAGAATGGCCAAAATGGAGGTCCTGTCTTTCTTGTCTGACGAGGCTTTTTTTGCAAAATGCATTGAGTGTGTTGACAGTTTTGCTTGTTTGCTGTTCCCTCTTCTTTTTTTTTCTTTATGTAATGAAGAATACAATTCGAAAATTCCGAGGATGCATGCGTAAGTATGAGCAGGGATTGTAAATGCTTTGGGTTGACAAGTACGTGACAGATAATTTGCTCCATGCACTTTTTAGTTAAACATGTAGTATTAACTTTTAATCATTACAAGGTGACAAAAAAATTCAAAGATAATAATTTTAAAGAAAGAATGAAATCTAGGGGAAATGCGGATGACAGAACTAGGAGTCGATACAGAAGTGAGTGGATATAAGACTATGGATACAGTGCGTATATACTCGGCAGATTTCCGTAAACAACAGCTGAGATAGTCCATTTTCAGCCGGCACGTGACAGTGCCCAGGGTCACTGATGCCGACAACGTCCAGCGTCAGAACCATCGCTGTCTGCCACATGGGTGTCCCGGGCTGCACTGGCTTCTCATGGCCAGTGCCGCTGTGCCGCGCGATGCTTCCTGCAGACGATGTTTCACTGCCCCTCAGTCAGGGCTGTACGTTCACATCCACTCCGACGGGCGCTATAGCCGAGTGGTTAACTCACTCAGTATGGCCAGCCCTCTCTTCTTCTCTACACAGACCCCTCGGAAGTCCAGTGGGTGTCTCAATGACCCAACCTTTAGCTTCCGTCGTCAGAATTGTGGTATTCTTTGTCAACATTCACCTCTTCAGTATAAGAGCCTTCCGCTTGCAATATTTTGATGATGGTAATTGGGGTGAAACGCTGTTAACGTCGTCTCTTTCGCCGTTCGTATGGAGAGAGTTAAAGCGTTGGGCTTTCAATCTGAGGGTCCCGGGTTCGAATCTCGGGAACGGCGCCTGGTGGGTGAAGGGAGGAAATTTGTTTCCGATCTCCCAGGTCAACATATGTGCAGACCCGCTCGTGCCTGAACCTTCTTCGTGTGTATGCGCAAACAGAAGGTGAATACGCACGTTAAAGATCCTGTAATCCATGTCAGCGTTCGGTGGGTTATGGAAACAAGAACATACCCAGCATGCACACCCCCGAAAACGGAGTATGGCTGCCTATATGTCGGGATAAAAACGGTCATACATATAAAAAGCCCACTCGTGTACATTCGAGTGAACGTGGGAGTTGTAGCCCACGAACGAAGAAGAAGAAGATAGACTCCACGGGGATTTGGTGATTGGAAAATGGACCAATAATGGTCAGAAAATCATGAGTGCAGGAATTTTGTTGCACATTGTAAGTGAGCATAGGATGTTGGTAATAACATTTGTTATTGTAATGCTTGTTGTTGTTTATTTATTTATTTATTTTATATACATATATTTTTTTTTATACTATAGTGTTACTTTGAAGTCTGCAAAGCCGACATCGTCTTGCGAACCATTGTACTCTACTTCACTGAAACAGCATTCAGCATTGAATGCACAGTATCGAAATCGTTTCCGTGGGAACGTTTGTTTTGTTCGTAATCTTTTGAAGGATTGATACACATGGGTGTATATTTTCAATTAGTTGATTAGAAACATTAATTCACAGGCATTTATGGGCCATTTCATGATGGACATTATGATACATAGAAACATACATACAATGTGTACCAACGGACATGATACGTGTTCCTCCATGATGTCAGAGCTTCCTTTTATAGACAGACACTAACACTGTCTCGGGAATGTTGATCTATATCAGACGTGATTGATTGGTAAGGTTTGCTCTCTCTGTCTCTCTGTCTCTGTCTCTCTTTGTGCATGCAGACGCGCGTAAATGTGTTTCCATATGTATGAGTCTAATCACCGATTTCTGCTGTTATTTCACCGGGACAGAAAACTGACGTCTTGGCTGTCCACCCGGGTTCCTGCCTCTCTCTCCCTCCCCCTCCCCCTCTCCTCTCTTCACGCACTTGGGCATTCCCCCCTTCCACCTCCACACCCCCAGAAGATGACAAAAGAACATGCAATAACGGGGATAATTTCAGTTGATATTATTCATGACCAGAGCCGTGTGAACGATGGCTCCACTGCGCTTTGCTATCCAGCGTTTGACAGGACCTGGAGACACAACAGGTTTGGCTGAATCGCTGTTTGTTCATTGATTTATTTTCTTTTAGTCTGTTGAACGGGACGTCATTTGTCTGTGAACGGGCTTTGTAATGGGCATGTTTGCCGTCAGGAATGTGTGTGATGGGGCTTTGTAATGGGCATGTTTGCCGTCAGGAATGTGTGTGACCTGGCTTTGTAACGGGCATGTTTGCCGTCAGGAATGTCCGTGATGGGGCTTTGTAATGGGCATGTTTGTCGACAGGAATGTCTGCGATCTGGCTTTGTAATGGGCATGTTTGTCGTCAGGAATGTGTGTGACCTGGCTTTGTAATGGGCATGTTTGCCGTCAGGAATGTGTGTGATGGGGCTTTGTAATGGGCATGTTTGCCGTGAGTAATGTCTGTGATGGGGCTTTGTAATGGGCATGTTTGCAGGCAGGAATGTCCGTGATGGGGCTTTGTAATGGGCATGTTTGTCGACAGGAATGTCTGTGATGGGGCTTTGTAATGGGCATGTTTGTCGTCAGGAATGTGTGTGATGGGGCTTTGTAATGGGCATGTTTGTCGACAGGAATGTCTGCGATCTGGCTTTGTAATGGGCATGTTTGTCGTCAGGAATGTGTGTGATGGGGCTTTGTAATGGGCATGTTTGTCGTCAGGAATGTTTGTGATAGGGCTTTGTAATGGGCATGTTTGCCGTCAGGAATGTGTGTGATGGGGCTTTGTAATGGGCATGTTTGTCGTCAGGAATGTGTGTGATGGGGCTTTGTAATGGGCATGTTTGTCGTCAGGAATGTCTGTGATGGGGCTTTGTAATGGGCATGTTTGTCGTCAGGAATGTCTGTGATGGGGCTTTGTAATGGGCATGTTTGCCGTCAGGAATGTCTGTGATGGGGCTTTGTAATGGGCATGTTTGCCGTCAGGAATGTCTGTGATGGGGCTTTGTAATGGGCATGTTTGCCGTCAGGAATGTGTGTGATGGGGCTTTGTAATGGGCATGTTTGCCGTCAGGAATGTCTGTGATGGGGCTTTGTAATGGGCATGTTTGCCGTCAGGAATGTGTGTGATGGGGCTTTGTAATGGGCATGTTTGCCGTCAGGAATGTCTGTGATGGGGCTTTGTAATGGACATGTTTGTCGTCAGGAATGTGTGTGACCTGGCTTTGTAATGGGCATGTTTTGCCGTCAGGAATGTGTGTGACCTGGCTTTGTAATGGGCATGTTTGTCGTCAGGAATGTGTGTGATGGGGCTTTGTAATGGGCATGTTTGCCGTCAGGAATGTCTGTGATGGGGCTTTGTAATGGGCATGTTTTGCCGTCAGGAATGTGTGTGACCTGGCTTTGTAATGGGCATGTTTGTCGTCAGGAATGTGTGTGATGGGGCTTTGTAATGGGCATGTTTGCCGTCAGGAATGTCTGTGATGGGGCTTTGTAATGGGCATGTTTGCCGTCAGGAATGTCTGTTATGGGGCTTTGTAATGGGCATGTTTGCCGTCAGGAATGTGTGTGACCTGGCTTTGTAATGGGCATGTTTGCCGTCAGGAATGTGTGTGATGGGGCTTTGTAATGGGCATGTTTGCCGTCAGGAATGTCTGTGATGGGGCTTTGTAATGGGCATGTTTGCCGTCAGGAATGTGTGTGATGGGGCTTTGTAATGGGCATGTTTGTCGTCAGGAATGTGTGTGATGGGGCTTTGTAATGGGCATGTTTGCCGTCAGGAATGTGTGTGATGGGGCTTTGTAATGGGCATGTTTGTCGTGAGGAATGTGTGTGATGGGGCTTTGTAATGGGCATGTTTGCCGTCAGGAATGTCTGTTATGGGGCTTTGTAATGGGCATGTTTGCCGTCAGGAATGTGTGTGACCTGGCTTTGTAATGGGCATGTTTGCCGTCAGGAATGTCTGTGATGGGGCTTTGTAATGGGCATGTTTGCCGTCAGGAATGTGTGTGACCTGGCTTTGTAATGGGCATGTTTGCCGTCAGGAATGTCTGTGATGGGGCTTTGTAATGGGCATGTTTGCCGTCAGGAATGTCTGTGATGGGGCTTTGTAATGGGCATGTTTGTCGTCAGGAATGTGTGTGACCTGGCTTTGTAATGGGCATGTTTGCCGTCAGGAATGTGTGTGACCTGGCTTTGTAATGGGCATGTTTGCCGTCAGGAATGTGTGTGACCTGGCTTTGTAATGGGCATGTTTGCCGTCAGGAATGTGTGTGACCTGGCTTTGTAATGGGCATGTTTGCCGTCAGGAATGTCTGTGATGGGGCTTTGTAATGGGCATGTTTGCCGTCAGGAATGTGTGTGATGGGGCTTTGTAATGGGCATGTTTGCCGTGAGTAATGTCTGTGATGGGGCTTTGTAATGGGCATGTTTGTCGTCAGGAATGTGTGTGACCTGGCTTTGTAATGAGCATGTTTGCCGTCAGGAATGTGTGTGATGGGGCTTTGTAATGGGCATGTTTGCCGTGAGTAATGTCTGTGATGGGGCTTTGTAATGGGCATGTTTGTCGTCAGGAATGTGTGTGACCTGGCTTTGTAATGGGCATGTTTGCCGTCAGGAATGTCTGTGATGGGGCTTTGTAATGGGCATGTTTGTCGTCAGGAATGTCTGTGATGGGGCTTTGTAATGGGCATGTTTGCCGTCAGGAATGTCTGTGTCCGTTATTACTGTTGTCGTGTAAGGAAAAAGGAAGGGAGATTGGTTTGTCAAAGATGGGAAGGTGTCTACGTTGATATTTACATTACGTACACCTCCGAAGATAACAATACGTAAACACGCACACACATACACGCATGCGCACGAACGCAAACACACACACACACATACATACACGCACGCATGCACACACACACACACACACACACACACACACACACACGGACACACGGACACACGCACACACACACACACACACACACACACACACACACACACACAGGGGAACAGTCAACCAGCCACACAAAAACCACACGTTCAACCACAAATGAAATCACTACACTGTCCGTCTGCCTGTCTTCTCTTGTTCTATCCATGTTGCTGTGAACGTCAGTGAAACGTGTACATGCACGTGAAAACAATGCGGTCTGTCTCTTCTTCCTGTCTGAATATCCCCGTCTGTATTTCCGACTGTCTCTGTCTCACTCTGCTTCTGTCTCTCAGTTCTCTATTCCCTTTCCCTCTCTCCTTCTCTTTCTCTGTCTGTTTCTCCCGCTCTGTGCAATTTCATATTCACTCATTCCAGTCTGTATGACTACGGATCAGTAACAGTAACAGTTGCTTCTGTTCGCACACTTTCCTACCTTCCCATGTCCTTGGCACTGAGAGCAAAATGACCACGTCACTATCACTCACAGTGGTGGGAACAACGAAGCAAGACGGCATGAAATCCACGGATGGCAATGGAGTGGCGAAACGAAACGAAACAAAACAAACGGTTATTTCACGAGGGTAGTGGAGCAAGCATCGCTGCTTTTTTCACATCCAGCCCTCAAGGGCAACAACAACAACAACAACAGGCAAAGGCAACACACACACACACACACACACACACACACACACACAGACTCACTGCCCGTTAGTCATGCTTCGTGGCTCAGCAAATACAGATCTGTTTACACTGGCTGCATGTTCTGCATGTGAGGTTGCTGGTGTGTTCAGTTTCTTCTTTTCCTTTGTGTTCTTTTTCTGTCTTTCTTTCTTTTTTCTTCTTCAGTCATTTTTAGTTTACTGAAGAATATTGTACACACGCGTGCGCGCGTGCGTGTGCGTGTATGTGTGTGTCTGTGTGTGTGTGTGTGCGCGCGCGCTTGTTTGTACGTCTTTGCTGGATGTAAACAAAATATGCTTTGTCAACTATCTTCTTCGTGAAATGAAAATCGTTTCGTTTCTTTCTCTCTGTCTCTCACTTTGGCTCTGTCTGTCTCTCTCCCCCCCACCCCCTCCTCCCACACCTCCCCCTTTTCTTTCTCTGTTTTTTTTTCTTCTTCCTTAACTGCAACAGTGAAATCCTGTAATCTTATTCCAGTGTAATTGTAGAGTGCGGCGAAAGCAGTGACTGTCCCTCAGGAAGGAGATTTAGGGACAGAAACTTGGCACGAAAGGCTGTTGAGGACAGAGGTGTAAGGGCAAGGGCGGGCTTCACCGGTGAAGTTAACACGACCGGAGAAAAAGAAAGAGTTTAAAGAGTTCATCAGCGTTTCTCTTCAGTTTTGCTCTGGTGCCTCCCTTTGTTCTTTCCTTCATTTGTTTCTTCTTCTTCTTCTTCTTCTTCTTCTTCTTCTTCTTCTTCTTCTTCTTCTTCTTCTTCTCCTCCTCCTCCTCCTCCTCCTCCTCCTCCTCCTTCTTCTTCTTCTTCTTCTTCTTCTTCTCCTCCTCCTCCTCCTCCTTCTTCTTCTCCTCCTCCTCCTTCTTCTTCTCCTCCTCCTCCTCCTCCTTCTTCTTCTCCCCCTCCTCCTCCTCCTTCTTCTTCTCCTCTTCTTTCTTCTCCTCCTCCTTCTTCTTCTTCTCCTCCTCCTCCTTCTTCTTCTCCCCCTCCTCCTCCTTCTTCTCCTCTTCTTTCTCCTCCCCTCCTTCTCCCCCTCCTCCCCCTTCTTCTTCTCCTCCTTCTCCTCCTCCTTCTTCTTCTTCTCCTCCTTCTCCCCCTCCTCATCTTCCCATTCTTCTCTTCTTCTTTCTCCACTTTCATCATCATCATCATCATCATCATCATCATCATCATCATATCTACCTTCCTTATTTCCTTTCTTTTTCTTTTTTTCGCTTCACTTTCACCTGACCTTTCCTACTCCCACCTCATTCGTTCACCTCTCTCTCTCTTCCTTTCCTTCTTTTGTAATATCTCCCCCCACCCCCCCGCCCCCCTCCCGCATCATTCAGTGGAGAAGACATTAAGCTCCTGACCACGTTGATCAATCAGGGACTGTTATTTCCTCATGCTCTGCAATTGGAAATGTGAATAATGTATTTCTTCCTTCAGTAATATCCGAACCTTCTGAATAAAACATTAGAATTTTGTCTGTCTGTCCGTCTGTCGGTCCGTCTGTCTGTCTGTCCGTCTGTCTGTCTGTCCGTCTGTCTGTCTGTCTTTTTGACTGTGTCCCTCCCCTCCTGGCTTTGTCACTTGATGTGTGTGAGTGCTAGTGGGTGCTTGCTTGCGTGCGCGCGTGTCTGAGAGAGAGAGAGAGAGGGGGAGAGAGAGAGAGAGAGAGAGAGAGAGAGAGAGAGAGAGTATGTGTGTGTTTGTGTGTATGTGCATGTGTGCGCGCGTGTACATCCCGTGCAGACACGTTTCTGCACTTGGACGTGTGCGTGTGTTCGTGCGAGCTGTCGTCCTCTGTCTCTGTCTCTCTGTCTCTGTCTCTCTGTCTCTGTCTCTGTCTCTCTCTTTTTCTTTGTGTGTGTGTGTGTGTGTGTGTGTGTGTGTGTGTGTGTGTGTGTGTGTGTGTGTGTGTGTGTGAGTGAGGGCATGGTGTCAAGTAGCTTTCAGCTTATCCAGTTTACCCTCAATAAAACATTTGTTCATCATCATTTGTTCATCATATGTGTCTGTCTCTGTATCTGTCTGTCTCTCTGTTTCAGTCTCCATGCAACTGCATTATGTTCTAGTGTCCTTGCAATAATTTCTCTGCTTCTGAATGTAACCCCCAGCCCCACCCCCTTCCCCATTCCTTGCGATTCTAAACACACCACCTTTCGTTGCTGCAGAAAAAAAGGCGAAACCTTAACCATAATGTTTTCCTGATGCATCCATAAATGTCCCCAATACCGACCAATGATTAAACCGTCACCATCAATTTTCCATCATATACAAGCCATTAAGTTACATGCGATGTGATTTTGCAGCCGTTTGGTGTGCAAATTTGTCCATGAACACAAACGCGCTTTAATGACTCTGCTGTCGACAGCATCGAGTTCTTGGAGCAGGAATTCATAAACAAGTAGCAGACATCTGCTGTACTCTCATGTTCACTCTCAATGAATCTCAATGGCTGCAGCCGCACTCGAGGGATAAACTGTGATGTTTCAATTCAGCCCCCCCCTCCCCCACTTCCCATAACGAGTTTGGAAATACGCCACACCTTGTCTCATTCTGTACTCAGATGTCTCATTCTCCGCTCAGAGGTTGTCTCACAGAGGTTGTCTCATTCTGTACTCAGATGTTGTCCCATTCTCTGCTCAGAGGTTGTCTCATTCTCTGCTCAGAGGTGTCTCGCAGAGGCAGTCTCATTCTTAGTCAGAGGTTGTCTCATTCTGTACTCAGAGGTTGTCTCAATATCTGCTCAGAGGTTGTCTCATTCTGTACTCAGAGGTTGTCTCAATATCTGCTCAGAGGTTGTCTCAATATCTGCTCAGAGGTTGTCTCATTCTGTACTCAGAGGTTGTCTCAATATCTGCTCAGAGGTTGTCTCATTCTGTACTCAGAGGTTGTCTCAATATCTGCTCAGAGGTTGTCTCATTCTGTACTCAGAGGTTGTCTCACAGAGGCTGTCTCACAGACGTTGTCTCATTCTATACACATAGGTTGTCTGACAGAGGTTGTCCATTCTGTACTCAGAGGTTGTCTCATTCTGTACACAGAGGTTGTATCAGAGGTTGTCTTTGAGGTTGTCTCATTCTGTACTCAGAGGTTGTCTCACAGAGGTTGTCTCATTCTATACACAGAGGTTGTCTCATTCTGTATTCAGAGGTTGTCTCACAGAGGTTGTCTCATTCTTTTCACAGAGGTTGTCTTAGAGGTTGTCTCATTCTGTACACAGAGGTTGTCTCACAGAGGTTGTCTCATTCTGTACTCAGAGGTTGTCTCACAGAGGTTGTCTCACAGAGGTTGTCTCATTCTCTACCCAGAGGTTGTCTTAGGTTGTCTTAGAGGTTGTCTCATTCTGTACTCAGGTTGTCCATTCAACACCCAGAGGTTGTATGACAGAGGTTGTCCATTCTGCACCCAGGGGAAAATGACCGCATGACACCACCCCCACACACTAGACTCTGAGCAGCACATGGGTAATTTGAGCTGAAGAGGAGCAGCAAAACAGTGTGACATCTGCAGGGCTCTAACAGCGAATGATGACCTCAGGGTGGTTGTATTTACCACACACATGTCTGCAGATGGGGGCCACTTGGCAAGCGGTTTCTCTTTCCGAGTGGGACCCTGAGGCGCGATATGGCGATGGCAGGATTGGCTGAATTGGAGGTCTGGCTTTTCTTTTACGGATCTGGCGTCCTTTTTTTCTTCTGCCAGAAGCCTCAGTTATGCCATGTTTTTTCTCCTAGAAATTCGCCTGCGGTAATTCTCTCTTTCTTACCTCTCATCCCGCTCCCAACACCTTCTCTGCCTCGCTCTCTCTTTCTCTCGCTCTCCTTCCCCCCCACCCCCTCTCTCCTCTTCCTCACTTCTTCCCCCCTCTCTCTCTCCTCTCTCTCCCCCCTACCCCCTCTCTCTCTCGCTTTCCTTCCCCCCTCTCTCTCTCCTCTCCCCCCTCTCTCTCCTCTCACCCCCCTCTCTCTCCTCTCACTCCTCTCTATCCTTTCTCTCTTTCTCTCTCCTCTCCCCCCCCTTCTCTCTCTCCTCTTCCCCCTCTCTCTCTCCTCTCATCCCCTCTCTCTCTTTCCTCTCACTCCTCTCTATTCTCTCTCTCTCTCTCTCTCTCTCTCTCTCTCTCTCCTCTCCCTCACTCCTGCCCCCCTCTCTCTCTCCTCTCTCTATCCTCTCTCTCTCTTCTCTCACCCCTCTGTCTCTCATCTCCCTCTCTCCTCTATTCCCCCACCTCTCTCTCTCCGCCCCCCCCCTCTCTCTCCTCTCCCCCTCTCCTCTCCCCCTCACTATCCTTCCTCTCTATCTCCCTCACTCCACCCCCCCTCTCTCTCCTCTCCCCCCTCTCTATCCTTCTTCTCTCTCTCACATCCCTCACTCCTCCCCCCCCTCTCTCTCTCCTCTCCCCCTCTCTATCCTTCCTCCCTCACTCCCCCCCCCCTCTCTCTCCTCTCCCCCCTCTCAATCCTTCCTCTCTCTCTCTCACCTCCCTCACTCCCCCCCCTCTCTCTCCTCTTCCTCACTCCTTCCCCCCTCTCTCTCTCCTCTCTCTCCCCCTACCCCCCTCTCTCTCTCGCTTTCCTTCCCCCCCTCTCTCTCCTCTCCCCCCCTCTCTCTCCTCTCACCCCTCTATCTCCTCTCACTCCTCTCTATCCTTTCTCTCTTTCTCTCTCCTCTCCCTCACTCCTCCCCCCCTTCTCTTCCCCCTCTCTCTCTCCTCTCATCCCCTCTCTCTCTTTCCTCTCACTCCTCTCTATTCTTTCTCTCTCTCTCTCTCTCTCTCTCTCTCTCTCTCTCTCTCTCTCTCTCCTCTCCCTCACTCCTGCCCCCTCCCTCTCTCCTCTCTCTCTCTTCTCTCACCCATCTGTCTCTCATCTCCCTCTCTCCTCTATCCCCCCTCTCTCCTCCCCCCTCTCTCTCCTCTCCCCCTCTCTCTTCTCTCCCCCTCTCTCTTCTCTCCCCCTCTCTATCCTTCATCTCTATCTCATCTCCCTCTGCCCTCCCCCCTCTCTCTCTCCTCTCCCCCTCTCTATCCTTCTTCTCTCTCTCACCTCCCTCACTTCACCCTCCCTCTCTCTCCTCTCCCCCCTCTCTATCCTTCTTCTCTCTCTCACCTCCCTCACTCCACCCCCCTCTCTCTCCTCTCCCCCCTCTCAATCCTTCCTCTCTCTCTCTCACCTCCCTCACTCCACCCCCCCTCTCTCTCCTCTCCCCCTCTCTATCCTTCCTCCCTCACTCCACCCCCCCCCTCTCTCCTCTCCCCCCTCTCAATCCTTTCTCTCTCTCACCTCCCTCACTCCACCCCCCCCTCTCTCTCTCTCCTCTCTCCCCTCTCTATCCTTCTTCTCTCTCTCACCTCCCTCACTCCTCCCCCCCTCTCTCTCTCCTCTCCCCCTCTCTATCCTTCCTATCTCCCTCACTCCACCCCCCCTCTCTCTCCTCTCCCCCCTCTCAATCCTTCCTCTCTCTCCCTCTCTCCTCCCCCTCTCTCTCTCCTCTCCCCCTCACTCTCCTCTCCCCCCTCTCTATCCTTCCTCTCTCTCTCACCTCCCTCTGCCCTCCCCCCTCCCTCTCTCTGGATGTCGTGATCCCCCACTCTCCCCTGTCCCCTCTTCCTGCTCCGGCTATCTATTAATATTTCATTACGACGTGGAAGGGGGGGGGGGTAGACAATTAAGATAGGAGAGGTAGAAAGAGAGAGAGAGAGGGAGGGAGAAAAGAGAGAAGGGTGAGTTGGGGGGGGGGTGGGGTCTGGGGGTGTAATTTTGTAAAGAGGTGAGGGGTGCAGGGCTATTTCCAAAGCGCTCTGTGGTATCACCGCTGGCGCGTTTCTGTGACGCCTTTTGGCAGCAAGCGCCGTCTGACAAGAAAAGCCAGGCCTCGGCTTGAACCAAATCCGCCATCAGAAAAGCAAAGCGAGGCAGCCAAGTGGCGCCATCTGCAGAAGCGTGTGTCACAACATAAAGTAATGGGGACGTAATTCTTAATTCTCCACCATGATCGTACACCTCTGTCAATACCACAATGTTTTATTCATGCTCTGCTCACATTTTTCAGGCCAGTAGACCCCGTTTTGTTCCAGAGTTATGTAATATGTATCAACTTAGTTATCCCCCCCCCTCCCTCCTTGAAAACGGAGTTAGTGTTCCTGCAAAGCCAAATCGTACATACGAATGAATGTGGGAGTTGCAGCCCACAAACGAAGAAGAAGAAGGAAAACCGTTTACTCATTTTCTCATTAAACTGACCTGATTAAAATCGTCTACCTGAACAGGCAGAATTTGTGTGTCTGTTGAGCATTATCCAGGGGTAAAAAAACGTGTAATTTTGGGACACGAACAACGGGGCGGAGAGGGGGAGGAGGAGGGACGGTGGTGACGTGGGGGCGTGAGGTGTAGGGGGAGAGAGGGAGGAGGAAGAGGGACGGTGGTGACGTGGGGGTGTGAGGTGTAGGGGGAGAGAGGGAAGAGAGAGGGACGGTGGTGACGTGGGGGTGTGAGGTGTAGGGGGAGAGAGGGAGGAGGAGGAGGGACTGTGGTGACGTGGGGGTGTGAGGTGTAGGGGGAGAGAGGGAAGAGAGAGGGACGGTGGTGACGTGGGGGAGTGAGGTGCAGGGGGAGAGAGGGAGGAGGAGGGACGGTGGTGACGTGGGGGAGTGAGGTGCAGGGGGAGAGAGGGAGGAGGAGGGACGGTGGTGACGTGGGGGTGTGAGGTGTAAGGGGAGAGAGGGAGGAGAGAGGGACGGTGGTGACGTGGGGGTGTGAGGTGTAGGGGGAAAGAGGGAGGAGAGAGGGACGGTGGTGACGTGGGGGTGTGAGGTGTAGGGGGAGAGAGGGAGGAGAGAGGGACGGTGGTGACGTGGGGGTGTGAGGTGTAGGGGGAGAGAGGGAGGAGAGAGGGACGGTGGTGACGTGGGGGTGTGAGGTGTAGGGGGAGAGAGGGAGGAGGAGAGAGGGACGGTGGTGACGTGGGGGTGTGAGGTGTAGGGGGAGTGAGGGAGGAGAGAGAGACGGTGGTGACGTGGGGGTGTGAGGTGTAGGGGGAGAGAGGGAGGAGAGAGGGACGGTGGTGACGTGGGGGTGTGAGGTGTAGGGGGAGAGAGGGAGGAGGAGGAGGGACTGTGGTGACGTGGGGGCGTGAGGTGTAGGGGGAGAGAGGGAGGAGGAGAGAGGGACGGTGGTGACGTGGGGGCGTGAGGTGTAGGAGGAGAGACGAAGGAGGAGAGAGGGACGGTGGTGACGTGGGGGTGTGAGGTGTAGGGGGAGAGAGGGAGGAGGAGAGAGGGACTGTGGTGACGTGGGGGTGTGAGGTGTAGGGGGAGAGAGGGAGGAGGAGGGACGGTGGTGACGTGGGGTGTGAGGTGTAGGGGGAAGAGAGGAAGGAGGAGGAGAGAGGGACGGTGGTGACGTAGGGGTGTGAGGTGTAGGGGGAGAGAGGGAGGAGGAGGAGGAGGAGGGACTTTGGTGACGTGGGGGTGTGAGGTGTAGGGGAAGAGAGGGAGGAGGAGGAGGAGGGATTGTGGTGACGTGGGGGTGTGAGGTGTAGGGGAAGAGAGGGAGGAGGAGGAGGAGGGACGGTGGTGACGTGGGGTGTGAGGTGTAGGGGCAGAGAGGGGAAGGAGGAGGGACTGTGGTGACGTGGGGTGTGAGGTGTAGGGGGAGAGAGGGAGGAGAGAGGGACGGTGGTGACGTGGGGGTGTGAGGTGTAGGGGGAAGAGAGGGAGGAGGAGGGACGGTGGTGACGTGGGGGTGTGAGGTGTAGGGGGAATAGAGGGAGGAGGAGGGACGGTGGTGACGTGGGGGTGTGAGGTGTAGGGGGAGAGAGGGAGGAGAGAGGGACGGTGGTGACGTGGGGGTGTGAGGTGTAGGGGCAGAGAGGGGAAGGAGGAGAGACTGTGGTGACGTGGGGTGTGAGGTGTAGGGGGAAGAGAGGGAGGAGGAGGAGGGACTGTGGTGACGTGGGGGTGTGAGGTGTAGGGGGAAGAGAGGGAGGAGGAGGAGGGACTGTGGTGACGTGGGGGTGTGAGGTGTAGGGGCAGAGAGGGAGGAGGAGGGACTGTGGGGGTGTGAGGTGTAGGGGGAGAGAGGGAGGAGGAGGAGGGACGGTGGTGACGTGGGGGTGTGAGGTGTAGGGGGAGAGAGGGAGGAGGAGAGAGGGACGGTGGTGACGTGGGGGTGTGAGGTGTAGGGGGAGAGAGGGAGGAGAGAGTGACTGGTGACGTGGGGGTGTGAGGTGTAGGGGAAGAGAGGGAGGAGGAGGGACTGTGGTGACGTGTGGTGTGAGGTATAGGGGCAGAGATGGAGGAGAGAGGGACGGTGGTGACGTGGGGGCGTGAGGTGTAGGGGCAGAGAGGGAGGAGGAGGGGGATAGAGAGTGAAGCAGTGGGACAAACCCCTGTTGTTCTGTTCCATAAAATTATGTCTTAATGTTGTCAACTGCTAGGGAAAAAATCTTTATTAATGTGTATTTGCGTGTTTACGTGATTGGGCTTTTTTGTCTTATTTTTGTTTCTTTTGACATCAGTCTTTTTTGTTTGTATGGTGTATAAAAGATGTATGTATGTAACGCTTCAATGCCCCCAGGGGCCACAAGAAATGAACGTTTTGCCTTGGCTTTTGAAGATCGTTGATGACAGATCTTTGATGAAAAGGCAGATGTTCAGTTTTGATTCCGCGGTCTATCAGTTCCGTTTCTCGCGACTTACCACACCTCCCCTCCCACCGTTTTAGTTATCTGCTATTAAACGATAACTAGTCACGTCAGGGGCATAGCCCTTGCTACTGATACCATGTAACCCAGTACTACCTGCTGCATGTGAAGTCTCCCAACGACGGACCAGGCGGAGGAGGAAACCTTTCCCAACGGATGTGAAGGC
Source organism: Babylonia areolata (assembly GCF_041734735.1). Taxonomy (NCBI): domain Eukaryota; kingdom Metazoa; phylum Mollusca; class Gastropoda; order Neogastropoda; family Buccinidae; genus Babylonia; species Babylonia areolata. The sequence goes on along the minus strand of NC_134878.1, from coordinate 3,829,648 downwards.
GGAAGAGGATGACCAAAGGGCAGGGGGAGCTCTTATCCTTGGCTGGAAGTCCTCCTAGGAGATGAAACTCCGAAGAAAAAACCTGCTCCTGCCGAGGCCGTTCTACACGTAGCAGTATATGCACCTGTGGGACTCTGAGCGTCGGTAGGCAGAGAATGGGGAAGGGACTGCACAACTCCTCTTCACCAAAAAAAGTCACCTGTGCTGGTCAGGCAACCAGGCTAATGTCGGAACGACGAGCTAGCCCTTCAACACCCAGCTTTCCCAAGCCCTGCAGCGATGGAGAAGTGGTAACGGGTACAGGCAGAGGATGCTGCTGGCAGTTCCTAGTCACGATGTTCCCTTGCAACACATGTGGGAAGTGCTGCGCATCCAGAATCGGCCTCTTCTCCCATATGAGGACACACACCGGCAGACAACCTGCCTGCCTACTCATCCGTCGGTCCGACGGGAGACTCCATCATTAAACGATAACTTTCAAACGAGAAAATCAAGTCGTTAGATGTCAACAATAACAAGTCGAAAAACTAAACATGTTTCCTCCAGGGAGGATGGTGACAGAATGGTTAAGACACTTTCAGCGTCCGTGAGGGTCTGGGTTCGATTCCCGCTCTCTTCCTTTCTACTGAGTTTGACTGGAAAATCAACTAAGTGTCGAGTCAATCGGATTAGACGACAAACCGAGGTCCCGTGTGCAGCAGGCACTTGGCGCTGAAAAAAGAACCCACAGCAACAATGTGGTGTCCTCTGGCAAAATTTCCGTAGAAGAAACCCGCTCTGATAGATACATATATATGATAGTCAGTCGTGTCCGACTATGACCATCAGAACAGCAGAGGAGCAAAATTTCCGTAGAAGAAACCCGCTCTGATAGGTACATATATATGATAGTTGTGTCCGACTATGACAGCAGAGGAGGCAACTGCTGTTCCGACTATTTGGGCTAGAATTGTATTATAGTGGAGAGTGTATTGCCCAAGTTACATCCCCACTCTCTCAGCCAAGAGGGTTTAAGGACAGTCGGCGTTAGGATGGTTCCCAAAGGCCAACTAGCCCACAAGGCTGCAGCACTAAGAGCCAGTGCAATTTTGCCCCCTAGTTTGAGAGTCATAGTCCTTCACAAAAGACTAAGCTGTAAATGGTTTCCCAGTGACTGGAGAAACCATTGATAATACAGCTCTCACTTTGCTGTTGGCCCAAATGTAAACTTATGTCAATGTGTGATATAAACCGAGTGTTGAGCCTAGTACACAAATATATATGGATGCACTAAAGGCCTGAGTAGAGCACTGGGTTATGCTGCTGGTCAGGCATCTGCCTAGCAGATGTGGTGTAGCGTATATGGATTTGTCCGGATGTAGTGACACCTCATTGAGAAAGTGAAACTGAAACTTTCCTCTATGAACAGACAGA
>NC_134878.1:3805735-3820735 GCF_041734735.1 Babylonia areolata | reverse complement strand
TCAGACACCCACTGGACATCAGATGGGATCTCTATGGGTAGTCGTGGGGGTCTGGGGGCGTGGTGGAGGGGACGGGAATCAACAGGCCGCCCCGAGAGAGTCAAGTTCACGCAGATCTGGCGTCAGGAAAAACCCACTTAAGCTGTGCATGAACATTATAATTATGAATCATGTGTTTGGACTCCGCTATGCGAAAAACGGTGTCTTCGCTGCTGTTCCAATATCCACCTCACCAATGAACGTGGCCCAGAGTCATCAAATTCAGACCTGGAAGGAAAGCATTACCACAACTGGAACTGGAACATGCAGTGACCAGTGAAAACTTACAAGTAAAGAAACACAGTTTTACTAATGTTCTGTTCTTTCTGAAACGTGTCAAAAGGCTGTCAGAATTATGATTTTGGATCCTGCAAAGCGTTTCAGTCTTCCATGTGTTAAAAAAAGGGAGAAAAATGCACCGCATTTTGTGGTATAATTTTGGATCTAGCAACTCGAGACATTGGAAATTAAAAGTTTTGGTTGAACGTTCTGCTTGCAAGGAAAGAAAAAGAGAGAGACAGAGACAGAAAGACACAGACAGAGAGACACAGACAGAACAGAGAGACAGAACAGAGAGTCAGACACAGAGAGACTCACAGAGAGAGGGAGAGAGAGTGAGAGAGACAAACACACACACACACACACACACGAGAATCAAGAATCAAGAATATTTAATCCTTTCACCCCTTTCAGGGTATGGAGGATTACAGCAATAGTATTTGACACCAAAATTAAACATAAACAATTAAAATAACATAAGTATCAGAAACAGAATACAAACTATATGAAACACAACATAAATGATGATAGTATTTTCTGGTATTAAACTTCAGGATAGACCAGACCACGTTGCTCATCTTTGCAACATTACTTAAGTTTAACGAAATTGTCTTGGCTGCATGAAATAAATTACACAGAAAGCCTCTTCCAACAAGAAAAAATAAACAATCGTTGGCCTTTTTTTTTTCGCTGACGTTGTATTGCAACAGTCTCTTCCGAATCTTTCTTCAGCAGAATAAGTCTAAGTTTTTTTTAATCGTCTTAATTTTTTTTATAGTTACAAGTCCTACGTCATAACCAGGTAATACGTCATTTACTTAAATGAGGTCACATGAGTCATCATGTAAACATTTGTTGTCCTTTCGGCATCAATGATATGCAGTCGATGACTCCTTTGTGCAGCAGCTCACAACAACCTCCAGCAACACCTGAGACTACACAAAAGGACTATGCACACCCCAGCGCACAGCAACAAAGTGATTAACAGTATAATCGTTAACCTTTTTTGTTCGCGACTTGGCGAGTGTATCCTATTGTTAACAATGGTACAGTCATATAAGTTCATATATGCATAATATCTGCGTATTTTCCTTGCCTTCTAATCATATTACACATATATCTAATAATTTACACATACAATTTTCAGTCTGCGAGCCGCTAAGATTTTACTTTCATCACATGCGTTCTTCACTGTCCAGCAGATCACAAAGTTGGCTCGCATCACCACATGAAATCATTATGTATTTTAGTACATGCATTAAATGTCCAGCTAAAAGGGCATTACAGTACGTTATACTTATTTTTATATAAACATATTTTATATCATCAAACAAATAAACACTGCCATGAGATCCTTCAAAGACTGTGTCAACTGTTCCAAGTAGCAGTTATTTATAGTATCTTGTAACACATTTCTATCCGAAACAATCATGCTTAATTAGTCATCATCAGGAAAGACTCGTACATTGTCAGAACGTTTTAAACAACTTAATCCCTCCTGAACAGCTGATATGACAAATATTTACGATAAAATAATGGAATTTTTGTTGTTTTTTCCCAAATCACTGAAAATGCAATAAATAAGCACGGTATCCTGTCTGCCAGTCTTAGTGTCAACCAAAAACGACAGGCAATCCAATCGTGAAATATAATCAGTGAAATCTTCAAGATGAGTTCTGTTTTCCAGTTCACATGTATTCATAAAGAGAATCATAGATACAATGTTGCGGACACAGTCTGGTGCAATGGGCAGGGGACAGGTAAACAGGGCAGGTCTCCATCATGCAGGCTACCAGTTGACCAGGTGCTGCAAACCCAGGGCACTGAAGTCCAGCTTGTCAACCGCCAGCAGAAGCAGGTCGTCGGGCGTATCAAGGAAAACCACATTTGGTTCCGATGTCTGATCCGGTGCGTTCTTCAGCACGAAGCGGATCTTGCCCCCTGGTGTTGAAGAGACTGTCCACGTTTGCATTCTGTTTCGCGATGTGAAGCATTCTGCTCCTTAGAGGGGTCAGGTCATCGTTCACATATAACGGTCTTGTTGTTTGACGTCGTCTTAAGTTGTTTTCGTTATGACATGATGAGTGCTTTCGTTTTTCTTGACTTGAGTTTCACAATAACAGGACCACTTGAAGAGAAGCTTCTGTCACTGGTGTTGCTGTTTCTCAGATTTATGTTTTCGGGTCCCACTCTGTACACAGCCTCCATGTCCTCAGGTCTGATGTTGCACCCTGTTGCTTGAAAGACAATGATCACTTTCTCTTCAATGTTTCTGTTTGATGTTTCACTGAGACTACGATTTTGACAGTCTCACGTCTGCTGAGCTGGTCAGTCTTGCAGTGGTCAAGTTTGTATTGCAGAAACAGATTTTGCTGTTGCAGACGCTTAACTGACAATTCATGCTCTTTCATCAACTGGGTAACAACAGAAGATAAACTGTCCTTCAAGGTAGTTAGCAAAAATCTTCTGAATGATAGAGGACAAAACTGAAATCAAAAGTTCTGTGACACGTGAGGCAATTTCGTCATAGTCACTGACGTCATTATTTTTCTGGCTCTTCTTGCCTTTCCCTCCATTTCCACTGTCAAGCTTAGCACACCCTTCTCTATTTCTCCCCACAAATCAAGACACATACACACACACAAACACACACACACACACACACACACACACAGAGTCAGAGTCAGAGAGAGAAAATCTCACTTTTGCTGCCAGCAAATCACCATACAGAGCTCTGAGGACAACAGCAGCCAACAGCCGTAAGCGGCGCGCCCGCCGTTGCTAACCGTGCACAAGCCCCAAGAGCAGTGCTGCAATGCCGGGCACAACAAGACACTGGCTGAGGGATGTTGGCTGCCGTGCCCACTGTGGGATCTGGCAGGCAAGTGGTGTGCGCAGCAGATCAGAAACGACTGAATTCAAGTGATAGGGAAGAGAGGGGCGAGTTTGATAAGTGCCGCTGGTACCAGACTGGTGTTGGTTGTGAGGGAAGGAGAAGGAGGAGGAGGGGGAGAGAAAAATCGATGAAAACAGTTTAGGTTGGTGAAAGAGGGGGCACTGAAGTGGTACCGTGGTGGTGGTGGTGTTTGCAGCAAAACTTGTGGCGCCGTGTGCAGGTCAGAGTGTTGGGAATCCGTGTCGGCCAGCCAGCTGGAGTGAGGAACAGTATTGTTTGGGAGCATGGGGTAAGTTGGGATGAACCCGGTACGATCTGTTGGCAAACCTGGCCCCCACCGTGTCAGCGGTGCTGCTAGAGTGCGCTACACGTTTTTTGTTTTTGTTTTGCTTTGTTACAAGTTCAGTTTGTGCGTTACAATGACTGTCTTTGAAGCTTTTCAACACTTGCTTTTTTATTTGAGGAGGAGCAGTTTTTCAAGAGGTTTTGCATGAGCTGGTTAGTTTCAACATCGTAACAAAGTGTGTAAATCTCATATCTGGGTTTTCATGGAAGTGTGTGTGAAGTAATCTGGTTCATCACACAGCATAGCTACAGTGAAACGTGACGCCCACTGCTGCGTGTATGAAATAAATGCCAGGTCTTGCTTAGTTTTGCGCCGTTATTCTTGTAACTGGGCTGTAATGTAATTTTCAGGAAAAAAAAAACTGGTGTAAATCAACACTCGCGGAGTGTATGAACAAAGGGTGAATGTTGGATAAAAGTTGCAGTATATTCTTTCCTTTCCTCTCATCCAGTGTTATATTGATGACAAAATGTCCGAAAGGCCTCAGTATTTGTTTGAGGACATATTGAAGTGTTTCTGTGTGTGTACAGCACTGGTTGCTCAAGTCAGTTCAGAAACGACACGTTACCGGATCAACATCACAGGTTTCTTGGTGTCAGAGAGCTGCTCAGTGTATGTTCAGTCGTTCCGAGTCAAAAGAATTGTCAGAACCGCGAGAAAGTGTAGCTTTAATGAAGCCCCAGAAAAGCTGCCAGGCTTTTGGCACAACAAACGTATTCCGCGCACGTGTGTTTCAAAGTGGGGTCAAAGGAACGTGTAGATATCCTTCGCTTTTTACACAAAATGTTTAGTTTCAGTTTCAGTGTCTCAAAGAAGCGTCACTGCGTTCGGACAAATCCATTTAAGCTACACCACATCTCCAAGGCAGATTCCTGACCAGCAGCATAACCCAAACGAACTTAGTCAGGCCTTGAGTGTATGCATGTATATTGTGTACCTGTCAGTGTGGACGATTTCTTCTTGGTAGAAATGACGGGAGCGGGATTCGAACCCAGACCCTTGACACGAACTCTATTGACGGATGAGCGTCTTAACCATCCCGCCACCTTCTAAAGCTGGGGACAGAAGTGCGTGTCACGAAGCAAGCTGTAATTCCGAAGGGAGTGTGGCTGTCTTCAGACGTCATTAACCCGGGCGCGAGTCGTCGAAGGAAAAAAGATCACATCAGCTGGCTGACTGGGCAACAGATCAGGTTTTCACGGCACGTGCACTGGGAAAGTGCAGCTGAAATTCAATTCGTCCTATGTCCTTTACAGCCCTACGACCCTGGGCCATGTCGCGAATGAAAACAGGTTTGCAAAGAATAGATAGAAAGTAAACGATGAAACTGAAATTATTGCAAAAAGCAAATAAAAATTGAACGATGAAACTAAAATGTACATGATCCAGTTAACTGCCAGAAATTATCCGATTGCGTGATAATCGCTGTTGGTTCGCTCATAACAAAATATCCGTCAATCGATATGTGAGAAATAACTGGTTAGGCCGCTGATAATGCTTGATAGTGGTTGATAATGCTTACAGCAGATTTATACATGTGTTGGCAGTACTCGCGTGAAACATGTGTAGCTCAAATAAAGCTCAGGCGAGACTGTTGATGGCCAAGGAAATTATAGTCATTTGTAATCACAGGGACCTCAAATATATTGATAAATATATGCAAAACTGTTGCGATACTGAAGTTTTGAATATATCAAACTCAAACATATATGAGCTATGCTGTGCCTCATGTGTGTGTGTGTGTGTGTGTGTGTGTGTGTGTGTGTGTGTGTGAGCCAGTGCGTGTGTATGAGAAGAGATTCAATAATGAATAGGCGGGCGAAGCAGAGGTTGGTGAGAGAGAGAGAGAGAGAGAGAGAGAGAGAGAGAGAGAGAGAGGAAATTTACTCCTTATGATTAAAAGCGAATGCTTCATGCTGTACGTTTCCATCTGACAATGTGATCATTTGTGTGCCTTTATGTTCCGATGATTGAGTTTCTGTGTCTTAAAATCATTTTTATGTACGTGGTGTATAGACAGATGCAAAAAATATCTGTGAGGGTTTGACAAAGTGATATTGTATTGTATTGTATTGTTGTATTGTATTGTATTGTATTGCAATTACGTTTGTGGGAAAATTCAGTTTCAGTTAGGTAAAGCTCTAACTTATGAATAGTTGTGAAAAAAAAGTGCAGTTTCATTTTATTATGACACCTGCACTTATAATGTTTTCTGTTATAAACGCAGTTTCAGTTATAGGAAGCTCAACCATGAATATAATTATTGGTGTCTGTGTGAGAAAGTTCAGTTCTGAATTGTAGGAAGTTCAAACCAGTGCCTGTGTGCGAAAGAGCACTTTCAGTTTTATTTAATCTCAAACGTGTAATCATTGCCTTTGCCCGGATGTTGCACATGTGTGACGGGTAAAGGAGCATCTTCTGTTGATGGGAGCTTAACATAAATTTATTTTATGATTGGCAGGCCTGCCAACTCAGAACACTTAGTGCGTGAGAGAGAGGTCAAAAGTGTAAGGAATCCTGAAAGTGCATGAGAGATGTCGAACGTGTAACTTATCTTTGAAGTGTATGAGAGTGGTCAAAAGTGTAATTTATCTCTAAACTGCACAAGGGTGGTCAAAAGTGGAATATATCCTGAAATTGCATTAGAGTGGTCGAAAGTGTAACTTATCTTTAAAGTGCAAAAGGTAGGTCAAAAGTATAACTTATCTTTAAAATGCATAAGAGAGGTCAAATATGTAAATTATTTTTTGGAAGTGCATGACAGAGTTCAAAATTGTAACTTATCTTTAAAGTGCACGACACAGGTCAAACGTGTAACTTAATTTAAAGTGCATGAAGGAGGTCAAAAGTGTCGATAATTACGTCAAACACATCTGACATGAGAGTTCTACAGTTTTAGAGTTATGCATGCGTGTGAATGACTGGTGCGAAAGCGCTTTGATTTGTCTCTGCACAAGATTCAGCGCTATATAAATACCATTATTATTATTATTATTAGTTTGTCCCGTGTTTGTGACCCTAGGATCACGGACTGTTCTGGTTTCCATCTGGTGATTAACACAGAGAAGAAAGCAAGCAGGGCAGGGGGGGGGGGGGGGACTATAGAGAAATAGATCAAAAAAGGAAGAAAAAAAAAGAAAGAAAGGAAGCGAGGGAGAGGGTGGGGGGAGGTACATATATCAGCGCATGCTTTTAGGCTGATCATGCTGCGCAACACTTGCCCCGAATGGGGGACGAGATGTATGAGATGATGATACGGAGAGTGCTTCCAAAGCCGGACGGATGGAAGTGATAGAGTGGAGGTGAAAGTGGGGAACAGGAGGGGGGATGTGGTGGTGGAAGGTGGAGGTGGAGGATAGGAAGGGGGGTGGAGTTGGATGAGAGGAAGGGGGTTGGGGGATGACGGTGGGGGTGGAGGATAGGAAGGGGTGTGGGGGATGACGGTGGGGGGTGGTGGAGAGGAAGAGGGGTGGGGGATGACGGTGGGGTGGAGGAGAGGAATGGGGGGTTGGGGGATGACGGTGGGGGTGGAGGATAGGAAGAGGGGTGGGGATGACGGTGGGGGTGGAGGATAGGAAGAGGGGTGGGGGATGACGGTGGGGGTGGAGGAGAGGAATGGGGGGGTGGGGATGACGGTGGGGGTGGAGGAGAGGAAGAGGGGTGGGGATGACGGTGGGGTGGAGGAGAGGAAGGGGGGTGGGGGAGAGGAAGAGGGGTGGGGGATGACGGTGGGGGTGGAGGAGAGGAAGGGGGGTGGGGGGAGAGGAAGAGGGGTGGGGGATGACGGTGGGGGTGGAGGAGAGGAAGGGGGGTGGGGGTGAGGGATGACGGTAAGGGTGGAGGAGAGGAAGAGGGGTGGGGGATGACGGTGGGGGTGGAGGAGAGGAAGGGGGGTGGGGGTGGGGGATGACGGTGGGGGTGGAGGAGAGGAAGGGGGGTGGGGGTGAGGGATGACGGTAAGGGTGGAGGAGAGGAAGGGGGTGGGGGATGACGGTGGGGGTGGAGGAGAGGAAGAGGGGTGGGGGATGACGGTGGGGGTGGAGGATAGGAAGAGGGGTGGGGGATGACGGTGGGGGGTGGAGGAGAGGAAGGGGGTGGGGGATGACGGTGGGGGTGGAGGATAGGAAGAGGGGTGGGGGATGACGGTGGGGGTGGGGGAGAGGAAGAGGAGTGGGGGATGACGGTGGGGGGTGGGGGAGAGGAAGGGGGTGGGGGATGACAGTGGGGGTGGGGGAGAGGAAGGGGGTGGGGGATGACGGTGGGGGTGGAGGAGAGGAAGGGGGTGGGGGATGACGGTGGGGGTGGGGATAGGAAGGGGGGTGGAGGTGGTGGTGGAGGATAGGACGAGGGGTGGCGGTGGGGGATGACGGTGGGCGTGGGGGATAGGAAGGGGGTGGGGGATATCCACAGACGCACTGATTCTTGCGAACGGGGAGGTTCTGTTTGATGATGAATGTTTATCACTGACGACCTTTCTTTGCCGACACTCAAGAACCCATGGGAAATGTGTGTGGGTGTTTGCCGATGTGTGTGTGTGTGTGTGTGTGTGTGTGTGTGTGTGTGTGTGTGTGTGTGTGTGAATTTCGTACAGAAAAAGCAACATGCTTTATTTTAAGCACTAAGAACAATTCTTTATCAATGTATATACCCCCACTGATATGTAAATGCAGAACTATTTATACACATCCCAACTCCACGCGAAAGATCTGTCTCTCTACACAACCTTCATTTATCCACTTGCAGAGGTGAAAGGAATGATATCCTCAGAATCGTTTTCTAAACGGACATGGCAGCACAGGCAGTAGATAGCCAGCTGAGCCTGAAAATAACCCGGGGTTTTTTTTGTTTGTGTGTAGGTTTTTGTTGGTTTTATTTTGGGTTTTTTATGCCTGAGGTGAAAGATAGCCTGAGCTTTTTTTTATTATTATTTTTTTATTATTATTTTTTTTAAAGACAGCTGCGTTGATGCCGAAGCAAGTATCAGATGGTGCAGCAGGTCAGTGTCTTGCACTGTGCTAATCAGAGCGGGGTGTCTAGGAGGAGGTTCCATCAACAAGTACGGCCAATCGCATGGCAACAAGGCGATGCCAGAACTCAGTGACAGTATACCCTGTCTGTCTGTCTGCTTGCCTGTCTGTCTGTCTGTCTGTCTGTCTGTGTGGTCTGTGTGCTTCGATCTGTGTGTCTGAGGTTTGTTTGTCTTGTCAGTCAGTGCATCTCTTTGTTTGTCTTGTCAGTCAGTGCATCTCTTTGTTTGTCTTGTCAGTCAGTGCGTCTCTTTGTTTGTCTTGTCAGTCAGTGCATCTCTTTGTTTGTCTTGTCAGTCAGTGCGTCTCTTTGTCTTGTCAGTCAGTGCATCTCTTTGTTTGTCTTGTCAGTCAGTGCGTCTCTGTCAGTCAGTTCCTCTCTTTGTTTGTCTTGTCAGTCAGTGCGTCTCTGTCAGTCAGTTCCTCTCTTTGTTTGTCTTGTCAGTCAGTGCGTCTCTTTGTCTTGTCAGTCAGTGCGTCTCTTTGTCAGTCAGTGCGTCTCTTTGTTTGTCTTGTCAGTCAGTGCGTCTCTTTGTCTTTCTCTTGGTGTCTGCCTTGTGGTTTTGTCTGCATCTCTTTGTCTGTCTGTCCATCAGTGTGTCTACCTCATGTCTATGCCCGTCTCTCTCTCTCTCTCTCTCCCTCCCTCTCTCTCTCTCTCTCTCCGCCTTCACCTCCTCTCTCTCTCCCTCTCTCTCTCTTCGCCTTCTCCTCCCCCCTCTCTCTCCCTCCCCCCTCTCTCTCTCCGCCTTCACCTCCTCTCTCTCTCCCTCCCTCTCTCTCTCTTCGCCTTCTCCTTCTCCTCTCTCTCTCTCTCTCTCTCTCTCTCTCTCTCTCTCTCCGCCTTCTCCTTCTCTCTCTCTCTCTCTCTCTCTCTCTCTCTCTCTCTCTCTCCGCCTTCTCCTCCTCCTCTCTCTCTCCCGCCTTCTCTTCTCTCTCTCTGTGTCTCTCTCCATCTCTCTCTCTCCGTCTTCGCCTCCACCACCTTCCTGGGATGCCGGAGGTATTTCAGGATGAACAGCATACCTACCTTTTGGAAATTCTGTGCAGATTAGTTCACCAAATAATTCTGTAAACCAGTGTAGCCTTGTGCATTAAAGCCTGAACCGGACTATAAATGGCGGGCGATTTGAATCAAGCCAGTTTCTCACCAGAGTCTGACACTGTGACGTCGGTGAAGGTTTATTCAAAATAAAAGCCTAATAAAGCTACGGTTTGGCTTCATTTATGGCAGAGAGCGAGATTTGCCTAGCAGCTTCCAATCTAGACCTGAATTGACTTTGGAAAGTACAAAATGTGTCAGCTACACATAATACAAAATTTGAATGCAGAGAAAAGGGGCGGAGCTAGAGCCGTTTGTGTTTGCGCTAGACGTGTCTGTCAGATAAAAATAGCACCAGCACGTGGTACTGTCCGGTGAGAATTGGAAAGCATGCAGACAGCCCCTCGACGATGGCAACCGTAAACGACCACATTGTTTGTAAAACATGCAAACGGAGAGAAATATGACGATCTACTAACCTACCGGACACGTGCTCGCGCTTTTTATAGATAAACTCCGCCCCTTTCCCTTTTATGGATAGGCTCTAGTGCGCATGCGCAACCGAAACCTTGCTCTCGGGAGTTAAGACTTTAAGATAACTTTCGCAGTTTCCCAAGCAAGAATGATAATGAAAAACGGATTGACCAATGCGTAAGTCCTCACATTGTTGGAATTTAGATATGTTTGTTGCATTGATAAAAGCGAGTGTTTTCTTTTGCCTTACACGAAAAACTATTCTTTTGAGCCTTGGCCAAAGGAATGATTCAGCGCTTATAGCTGTTAGAGGTGTTTGATTGGCTAAGAGCGGGCCAGACTAAGAGGGGCGTCTTTTCACTGTTAGCCGCGCGAAATTTGGCCAAACAGAGCAAACCATAGGCCTAGTTTGCATCAGTTTGACATGGTACAGTATATGACACCAAACATGGAGTATAATACAAACTCCTCCTTTTTGGCGTCTAAGAACAGCCTGAAGCCCACTGTGACGATTTTGAGTATTTGAAAAGTTCAATAATTTCAGCCAAATGTTTGTGATAAACGCTGGTTTAGGGTAGTGAAAATTTCAACAGAATTTCAGAGTCGTGCATGTGTTCAGATTCACTATTTGTAACCGAAGTTTGGCGTCATGAACACATTCAAAGTCGATGTAATTGCGACTACCTTTTAAAACCATGCACGGGTTCAAAGTGGCTAAAAATTTCGTCTGAATTTAGATATAATTGTAACTACCTTCTAAAACCATGCTTGGAGTCAAAGTGGCTAAATATTTCAACTGAATTTAGCTATAATTGTAACTATCTTTTAAAGCCATGCATGATTCAGAGTGGTTAAAATTTTCAACCGAATTTAGATATGATTGCGCTAGTTTTTAAAGCCATGCATGATTCAAAGTGGCTCAAATTTCAACAGAATTTTTTAAGTGATTCATCAACATGTAGCACAGCTGGTCTACAATTTCAACCGAATTTTTATAGTAATACAGCAATAACGGAGTTTTACTCCAACAGATATTGGTCCGTTATAGTTTCAATACAATTCTGAAGTCTCGTTGGTTCAAGTCTTGTAATGGACTTATAATCCGCCACGTGAAAAATGTTTATGTGCACCATATACATTGAGCACCCTCTCCAACACACTGACCAGCATGCATTGAGAAGTGTAATACAGGTTCCCCCCGACGTGTCCATTATTGATTAGCCAGCCATCAGCCGTCGGTCAGTTTGTTAATTAATCAATTTGCTAAGGAGTTAGCCGATTTTCTAGCTCGTTCGTCCGTTGGCCGTTTATTGATTAGCAAGTACATGCATAGAGAATGTCGGCTAGCCAAGCATAGCATCCCGACTCGATTCGTTGGCATGTTGAAGATCAATGATTACAGACAGTTGATCTGAGTGTTGTGTTTTTTGTGTGTGCAAAGAACACCACAACATGACTGTCATCCTATTAAATCGTTTACATAAAAGGAGCACGCATTTATGTTTGAAAACACGGTGTAATTTTGTGTTGTATTGTGTTAATTTAGTAGTTGCTTATTTCATTCATTAGTTTGCTTTGTATTTCGGGCTTATATATATATATATATATATATATATATATATATATATATATATATATATATATATATATATATATATATATATAATCTTTCTGTTTAAATATATACTTATTTTCTCATTATTTTCCTCCAGTTATCTCCTGGCTTGAGCCAGTAGGCCAGTCAGTACCAATCCCTGCCCACACCCAGCACACAACCTCAGCACTTACTTGAAAAGCCGGCTGGGAAACAGACAAGTGTCGATGGAGGACAAAAATCAATACGTACTTTTTTCTTCTTTTTTTTTTTTTTTTTTTTTTGCGTAGCGGTCTTCAAGGTTTTCTGTCCTCCACGACAGAACCACTTTCCTCCCCTCCGTGCTGTCTGCCCCAATCGTCCATGTTGAATTGAAATGGAGAGAGAAAGGAAGAAAATCGTTTGTGTGCTGTTGGTCCAGCGAATGGACCTTGACAGGTTTTGTCAACAACTCCCCGGGACTGATCGTTCGCCGGTCATTCGGTCAGGCACGGATCGATACTTACTTTACTTGCCTAGTCACTGTTTAGTCAATGCTTAACCGACCTAGTCACTGCTTCATCAGTGCTTAACCGACCTAGTCACTGCTTCATCAGTGCTTAACCGACCTAGTCACTGCTTAGTCAGTGCTTAACCGACCTAGTCACTGCTTCATCAGTGCTTAACCGACCTAGTCACTGCTTAGTCAGTGCTTAACCGACCTAGTCACTGCTTCATCAGTGCTTAACCGACCTAGTCACTGCTTCATCAGTGCTAAACCGACCTAGTCACTGCTTAGTCAATGCTTAACCGACCTAGTCACTGCTTCATCAATGCTTAACCGACCTAGTCACTGCTTCATCACTGCTTAACCGACCTAGTCACTGCTTTGTCAATGCTTAACCGACCTAGTCACTGCTTCATCACTGCTTAACCGACCTAGTCACTGCTTCATCACTGCTTAACCGACCTAGTCACTGCTTCATCAGTGCTAAACCGACCTAGTCACAGCTTCATCAATGCTTAACCGACCTAGTCACAGCTTCATCAGTGCTTAACCGACCTAGTCACTGCTTAATGCTTAACCGACCTAGTCACAGCTTCATCAGTGCTTAACCGACCTAGTCACTGCTTAATGCTTAACCGACCTAGTCACTGCTTAGTCAATGCTTAACCGACCTAGTCACAGCTTCATTAATGCTTAACCGACCTAGTCACTGCTTAGTCAAGGCTTAATCGACCTAGTCACTGCTTCATCAGTGCTTAACCGACCTAGTCACTGCTTCATCACTGCTTAACCGACCTAGTCACTGCTTCATCAGTGCTTAACCGACCTAGTCACTGCTTCATCAATGCTTAACCGACCTAGTCACAGCTTCATCAGTGCTTAACCGACCTAGTCACTGCTTCATTAATGCTTAACCGACCTAGTCACTGCTTCATCAATGCTTAACCGACCTAGTCACAGCTTCATTAATGCTTAACCGACCTAGTCACTGCTTAGTCAAGGCTTAATCGACCTTGTCACTGCTTAGTCAATGCTTAACCGACCTAGTGACTGCTTCAATGCTTAACCGACCTAGTTTAGTCAATGCTTAACCGACCTAGTCACTGCTTCAGTGCTTAACCGACCTAGTCACAGCTTCATCAGTGCTAAACCGACCTAGTCACTGCTTAGTCAATGCTTAACCGACCTAGTCACAGCTTCATCAGTGCTTAACCGACCTAGTCACTGCTTCATCAATGCTTAACCGACCTAGTCACTGCTTCATCAATGCTTAACCGACCTAGTCACTGCTTAGTCAGTGCTTAACCGACCTAGTCACTGCTTCATCAATGCTTAACCGACCTAGTCACTGCTTAGTCAGTGTTTAACCGACCTAGTCACTGCTTCATCAGTGCTTAACCGACCTAGTCACAGCTTCATCAATGCTAAACCGACCTAGTCACTGCTTTGTCAATGCTTAACCGACCTAGTCACTGCTTCATCAATGCTTAACCGACCTAGTCACTGCTTAGTCAGTGCTTAACCGACCTAGTCACTGCTTCATCAATGCTTAACCGACCTAGTCACTGCTTAGTCAGTGTTTAACCGACCTAGTCACTGCTTAGTCAATGCTTAACCGACCTAGTGACTGCTTCAATGCTTAACCGACCTAGTTTAGTCAATGCTTAACCGACCTAGTCACTGCTTCAGTGCTTAACCGACCTAGTCACTGCTTAATCAATTCTTAACCAAGATCTGCCAAAACCATATCAGAGCCATTGACGTGAGACAAGAAACTTTCATGATTTCTGCAGCGAGAAACAGATATTTATGAAAACAAACACGTCTAGTGATGCAGAAATGGTTGCCCGGCTGACACAGCACTCCAGTTGGAATGGGAAGATTGCGGGTTCGACTCTCGTAAGAACCAGATTTTTTTTTTTTTTTTTTTTTTTTTTTTTTACTTCAGTGTCCCACAGACTTTGAATAGTGGTCTGGATGCTGGTCTTTCGGATGAGACGATAAGCCGAGGTCCCCTGTGCAGTATGCAATTAAAACGTGCATTACAGAACCCTGGGCAATACGAGAGGTCACCGAAGCCGATTTCTGGAGAAGAAAATCTGCTCTGACTGGTAAAAAGTGAAGAAAAGAAAAGAAAATAGAAAAGAAAAAAAAGGTGGCACTAGCTCAGTATAACATATCCTACATACAATACCATACCATACCACCCATACTATACCATACCATACCACACCATACCATTCCATACTATACCATACCAGACCACACCATACCATATCTTACCACACTATACTATACCATACCACACCATACCATACCATACCATACCACACCACACCATACCATATCTTACCACACTATACTATACCACACCACACCATACCATACCACACCATATCATACCACACCACACCATACCACACCACACCATAGCATACCATACCACACCATACCACACCATACAATACCACACTACAGTACGTTCATATCCGTACCCTACAATACCTCACGTAATCAGCGACATACATTCAATCACGCTTTTAAAACAAATCAATAATCAAAGGTGGTGCCAGTCTTTCAACTTAATCGATCAAACTCTAGATTAAATAGAATGCTTCAAAGATCAATGGGTTACTGTTATTATTCAAGCATTTCTATTGTATTTATTTTGATTTTTTTTTTCCTGTACGTCAGACATCATCAGTCTACACAAGAAATGACACGCACGTTGTTGTTTTTCTTCTTGTTTTTTTTTCTTTTGTTTTGTTTTCTTTCCTTTTTCCCCCTTTTTCATTTCTTTTTTTCCTTTTTTTTCT
>NC_134878.1:3795735-3800735 GCF_041734735.1 Babylonia areolata | reverse complement strand
ATTATGAAAGGAAGCGTAGAGTACAGCCTTAACACATCGTCTAACATCTGAAAGGACCTCCACAACAGCATCGTCAGCCTCACCATCTCAATTCATCGTCAGTGTCGAAGGAAAAAAAGTCCCAAATGATGTGGCCTTTCATGCCTGCTGTCATGGTGACCTCAGTTTCAGTCCCCCTCCACTTCCATGTTTGGGGTGAGTCCTGTCAGGTCTCTGGTGTCGGCAGATCCATGGGGGGTTGTAGTTGGTTAGATGTGGTGGCGGTCTCAATCGGGGGAGTGCGGGGGTGGGGTGAGGGTAGGGAGGAGGGGGCTCGGGGGAAATGCTCACTCACTCTGGCTCCGCGACTGAGCGCTTATTGTGGTCCATAATTGTCTTGGTGATTTTTAAAACATTTTTATATAGATCAGACAGTTTTGTGTTGAGGCGGTTGAGCATTTGCATGGTTTGACAGTCATGATATGACCCTGTGCGGTCGGCTGGACTAGTAGCAGCAGTGAATTATAAACTGTCGTCAGTAGGGGGCTTACTATGTGGTGTCCTTAGTACACTGAATCAGAACAAGCGCCACTGAACACCATCAAAGTAACTCAGCAGCAGTGCAGGGCCTCCTCTGGTGTGTGGCCTTCTGACGACGTAAAATCGATGGTTCCTGTGGAACTGCCGATGCCGGGGGTTGCGAGAGATGAACGCGGGTGTAGCCGCGTATGGGGGACTGGGAATGAGGGGCGTGGAAGCAATGGCACTGAAAACGGTACACATGATGGAGCAGCAAACTCTCCATCCAAATGAAAAAAAAACAAACAACAACAAGCCAAATCTTATTCCAGTGTAATTAGAGAGTGTAGCAAAAGCAGTGACTGTCTAGCAGGGAGGAGATTTAAGGACAGAAACTTGGCACGAAAGGCTGTTGTAAAACGCGTTCTTGGGAACAGGAAGAGGACAGAGGTGCAAGGGTAAAGGCGGGCTTCATCAGAAAAGTTCACAACACAGGATAAAAAAAAGAGTGTTTATTGTCTTTAATCTTCAGTTCTGCTCTTTTGTCCCTGTTTTTCTTCGTTTGTTTTATCCCCTTTCGTCTTCCTCTTCTTCCTTTTCCAGCCCCCCACCCCTTCTCTTCCTCCTCCCTATCCTCTTCCTCCTCCTTCTACTTTTTCTTTCTTTTCCTTTTCTTCTTACTCTTCTTCTTATTCTTCTCTGAGAAACTATCACAAAAAATGTGTTCGCTGAAATGGCGGGCTTGGGTGAGTGGAAGGGGGATGCACACCACCTGAAAAGGTTTAGCATAATGTTTCTTTGGATTTCCTTTCTGCTTCTTCTTCTTCTTCTTCTTGCTGCAGTTGTTCTTTTTTGCATTTTGGTGCCATTCCTGTCTTGCCCTTTTCACCCTATACAGTTGAAAGGAGTGTGGACTGAGAGACAGAGAGACAGAGACAGAGTTGTTATGGTTTACTTACGTACAACAGACCACTTGAAACTCCCTTACTTTTGCCCCCACCTCCTTCTCAAAGCAGACTGAATCTGGCTAGAATAGAAGAGCAGATTTCAAAAGCATACAAATCACATTGTCCAGAAGCTAAATTGGGTCGTCTTTTCTCCCTGCTGATATGTACTTTACATCCTCCTGAAAGTCTATCTACTTTACATTTATCCCCAATGCATGTGTACTTCAGATTTTCTCCAACGTGTATTTACTTTACATTTTCTCCAATGCATATGTACATTAGATTTTCCCCCTATGTCTATGTACTTTCCATTTCCTTCTGAGCATATATGTATACTTATTTTCTTCGGCGGTTCAAGCTTTACATCATCAGTCGTTATCTCTCCTCTTGCAGGAGGAAGGATCCCGGGCAGATAAAGTACTCTGCCAGACCTCGTAAAGTGCACAGGGTGAAGGGACAAATCAAACATTGGGAAAGAGCTTAAAACACGTTCTCTTGTCTGTCCCTTGTCAGACTGTCTGGCTGTCTTTCTCTCTTTTCCTCCTTCCCCCTCTTTCTCTTCCCCCTCCTTTTCCCTCCCTCTTAACTCTCTCCCTGCGAACGGCGAAAGAGACGACGTTAACAGCGTCTCACCCCAATTGCCATCATCAAAATATTGCAAGCGGAAGGCTCTTATACTGAAGAGGTGAATGTTGACAAAGAATACCACAATTCTGACGACGGAAGCTAAAGGTTGGGTCATTCAGACACCCACTGGACATCCGATGGGTCTGTGTAGAGGAGAAGAGAGGACTGGCCGTACTGAGTGAGTTAACTCTCTCCCTGCGAACGACACAAGAAGCGACAACGACAGCGTTTCACTGCTGTTGACATTCTGAACATGTTACAAGCGGAAGGTTCTCACAAATGGTGGATGAAGACAATCAGTACCGTATTTCACATAAACGACGTAAGCTACAGGCTCGGCAACTCAGACGCCCACTTGGGGAGAAAGAAAGGGAGAAGACTGGCCGTCCTGAATGAGTTAATCTGTTTAATGTTTTGCTGCTTCTTTCCGTGTACTTATTCCTGAGTTGTGTGTACATGTGGGGTTCTTTTGATACGAGTGGTGACCTTCGATTATATTCAGTTTATTTTAGTATCATCTTTATGTCTATTTTCCATCTATTGTTTTTCCTTTGAAGTTAGGCTGGGTAGAAAAACAACTGTTCTGTAGGTTGGTCGAGATAAAGTTTCATTTGTTCATTCAACCTCTGTCTGGCACCCTGTTTTGATTTCACTGTCTCTGTCTGTCTCAGTCTCAGTCTGTCTGTCTGTCTCTGTCTCTCTCTCTCTCTGTTTCTGTCTCTCTCTCTGTGTCTCTCTCTTTCACTGTAAGTGTCCTCTGTATATTTTTTCTCTCAAACCGTCTCACTCAAACTCATCCGCCCCTCTGTCTCTCTCTGTCTCTCTTCCCTCTCAGTCTCTGACTCTCTCTCTCTCTCTCTCTGACTCTGTCTCTCTCGCCCTGTCTCGCGTGCACGTGAACACTGAATCAAACTCTATCCGCCAAGAGAAACTATCTGTTTCGGCAGCACGATTTGGTCAGAAAGCTTCCCTGACCTTCCGCCCTCTCCCTGCTTCTTCCCCTGTGAAACCCCCACTCCCCCCGCCACCCCCCCCCCCCCACACTCGCTCCCCCCCCCGCCCCTCCCCACACACGCACACATACACACCCTGCCGCTCCTCCTGTCTCTGCCCCCTCTCCCTCTTCCTTGCTACTGAACTTTTAACTTCTGCCACTTTTTGCTCTGAGTGAGTAAGTGAATATTATGCGTGGAATGGAAGCCTCCTTGGATCGTCGGGAATTCCGACACTTCAAACCAAAAGAAGAGGGGAAAAAAACCGCAATGTGAATATGTCAGGTAAAAAAAAAAAAAAATCAAAAATATGCTTGTTCGCATGTAAATGCGCACACAAGTACACACAACAAACATACAGACACGCATGCACGCACACGCGTACCAGCCCCTCCTTGCCTTCTCCCCTCTTCACACACACACGCGCACGCGCAAACACAAACACATACACACACGCGCGCGCGCGCACTGACACACACACACACTTGTAAACGTGCACAAATGAACATACAGCACACACATGCACACGCACACACACACACACACACACACAAACTCACTCACTCTCTCTCTTTCTCCTCTCTCTCTCTGTGAATGAGAAGCAGGCAGACAAACCACAGCGATCTGGCGTTGTGAACATTTTTTAAATAAGTGCTTTGGCACATCATTTTCCAGGCAATCGATTTTTTTTTCCAACCAAGGAACAGAGATTATGGTGTGGCTGGGGGATATGTAAATGGCTCTGAAAATTTCGGTGTTTTCTTTATTGTTGTTGTTGTTTTAGTTCTTTTCTTTCTTTTTTTAATTTTTAAATTATTTGTCTTTCTTTGTGTTTTTATTTTCATTTCTTAATTTTCTTTCTTTCTTTCGTTTACCTTTCTGTTTTGCTTCCCATTTTTCTTTCTCTGTTTCGCTTCTTCTTCTTCTTCTTCTTCTTCTTCTTCTTCTTCTTCTGCTTCTTCTTCTTCTTCTTCTTCTTCTTCTTCTTCTCTGTGTCTCTGTGTCTCTGTGTCTGTCTCTCTTTCTGTCTCTCTGTCTCTGTCTTTTCTCTCTCTCCCTATTTCTCATATATCTCTTTTGCTGCAAACTCTTTTATCTGTATTTTCTCCCCGTCTCTTTTCGCTTTATCGCTCTCTCTCTCTCTGTCTCTGTGAGTCTGTCTGTCTCTCTCTCTGTCTCTGTGTGTCTGTCTGTATCTCTTTCTCTGTGAGTCTCTGTCTGTCTCTCTGTCTCTGTCTCTGTGTGTCTGTCTGTATCTCTGTCTCTGTGAGTCTCTGTCTGTCTCTCTGTCTCTGTGTGTCTGTCTGTATCTCTTTCTCTGTGAGTCTCTGTCTCTCTGTCTCTGTCTCTGTGTGTCTGTCTGTATCTCTTTCTCTGTGAGTCTCGCTGTCTCTGTCTCTGTGTGTCTGTCTGTATCTGTCTCTCTGTCTCTGTCTCTGTGTGTCTGTATCTCTGTGTGTGAGTCTCTATGTCTGTCTCTGTGTGTCTGTCTCTCTCTCTCTCTCTGAGTCTCTTTGTCTGTCTTCAACATTGAATCAAGTCCCGTTGATGACTTGACCCGCATGCAACACGTGCTAAAAAACGAGAACGAAGTGATGGTAACAGCTATGTCAAAATTTCTTACCGTAGCACTTAACTGTAGGCAGAAAGCACTAGAAAATGGACAGACAGTATAAAGAATAAAGTAAAAGGTACGTAATTATATACAGATGACCCCTAATGCTAATGAATAAACGGATTCACTAATTATTATATAAGCAAATGAATTATGACCGTGGATGGTCCAAATGTTGTTTGCTCTTTTGTTGTTCTTTTTCCCTACCCTTTTCTTGCGTACAGTTGTTGCGGTGTGTCTTTCGTGGTATTTGTTTAATTAGTTGTTGTTATTTTTTGTAATCCCCCCTTGTCAAAATGGCTGTAAATGCTTTTGACAATA
>NC_134878.1:3770735-3790735 GCF_041734735.1 Babylonia areolata | reverse complement strand
TAACAGAGTTTATTAACATGATCTTTCATACAACGCCTATTTCTATGTTTTACTAGTGGTTAATTTGAGGATCTGATCCATGTTTTATGACTTATCAGTCAGCAGTACTTCGGTCTCTGTGCCGTTGGGTTGTAATTTATTATTTTAGACTTAGCGTCAAAATTGTAATATTCCATCACAATGGAGTGATGTATGAGTTATTGAGACTCTCTGTGACTAACATGAGTATTCAGTGAAGGGAAAGCACAGGAGTTTGAAATAAATCACAGTCAAAAGAAATGGTAAAAAAATCACTGAATAGAAAAATACAACACAGAACCATTGGAGACTAAACGATACTCTCACAGCGACCCCAGCTGTGAAACAGTTTAACTGACCATCATACAATACTTACTTTCACAGAGACCCCAGCTGTGAAACAGTTTAACTGACCATCATACGATACTCTTACAGCGACCCCAGCTGTGAAACAGTTTAACTGACCATCATACAATACTTACTTTCACAGAGACCCCAGCTGTGAAACAGTTTAACTGACCATCATACAATACTTACTTTCACAGAGACCCCAGCTGTGAAACAGTTTAACTGACCATCATATAATACTTACTTTCACAGAGACCCCAGCTGTGAAACAGTTTAACTGACCATCATATAATACTTACTTTCACAGAGACCCCAGCTGTGAAACAGTTTAACTGACCATCATACGATACTCTCACAGAGACCCCAGCTGTGAAACAGTTTAACTGACCATCATACAATACTTACTTTCACAGAGACCCCAGCTGTGAAACAGTTTAACTGACCATCATACAATACTTACTTTCACAGAGACCCCAGCTGTGAAACAGTTTAACTGACCATCATAGATACTCTCATAGAGACCCCAGCTGTGAAACAGTTTAACTGACCATCATACAATACTTACTTTCACAGAGACCCCAGCTGTGAAACAGTTTAACTGACCATCATACGATACTCTTACAGCGACCCCAGCTGTGAAACAGTTTAACTGACCATCATACAATACTTACTTTCACAGAGACCCCAGCTGTGAAACAGTGTAACTGACCATCATATAATACTTACTCTCACAGCGACCCCAGCTGTGAAACAGTGTAACTGACCATCATACGATACTCTCATAGAGACCCCAGCTGTGAAACAGTTTAACTGACCATCATAGATACTTTCACAGAGACCCCAGCTGTGAAACAGTTTAACTGACCATCATAGATACTCTCATAGAGACTCCAGCTGTGAAACAGTTTAACTGACCATCATACCATGCTCTCATAGAGACCCCAGCTGTGAAACAGTTTAACTGACCATCATACCATACTTACTCTCACAGAGACCCCAGCTGTGAAACAGTTTAACTGACCATCATACGATACTCTCACAGAGACCCCAGCTGTGAAACAGTTTAACTGACCATCATACAATACTTACTTTCACAGAGACCCCAGCTGTGAAACAGTTTAACTGACCATCATACGATACTCTCACAGAGACCCCAGCTGTGAAACAGTTTAACTGACCATCATACAATACTTACTCTCACAGCGACCCCAGCTGTGAAACAGTTTAACTGACCATCATACAATACTTACTTTCACAGAGACCCCAGCTGTGAAACAGTTTAACTGACCATCATACGATACTCTCACAGAGACCCCAGCTGTGAAACAGTTTAACTGACCATCATACAATACTTACTCTCACAGCGACCCCAGCTGTGAAACAGTTTAACTGACCATCATACCATACTTACTCTCACAGAGACCCCAGCTGTGAAACAGTTTAACTGACCATCATACAATACTTACTTTCACAGAGACCCCAGCTGTGAAACAGTTTAACTGACCATCATACAATACTTACTCTCACAGCGACCCCAGCTGTGAAACAGTTTAACTGACCATCATACCATACTTACTCTCACAGAGACCCCAGCTGTGAAACAGTTTAACTGACCATCATACAATACTTACTTTCACAGAGACCCCAGCTGTGAAACAGTTTAACTGACCATCATACAATACTTACTTTCACAGAGACCCCAGCTGTGAAACAGTTTAACTGACCATCATACCATACTTACTCTCACAGCGACCCCAGCTGTGAAACAGTGTAACTGACCATCATACCATACTTACTCTCACAGCGACCCCAGCTGTGAAACAGTGTAACTGACCATCATACCATACTTACTCTCACAGCGACCCCAGCTGTGAAACAGTGTAACTGACCATCATACCATACTTACTCTCACAGCGACCCCAGCTGTGAAACAGTTTAACTGACCATCATACCATACTTACTCTCACAGCGACCCCAGCTGTGAAACAGTGTAACTGACCATCATACCATACTTACTCTCACAGAGACCCCAGCTGTGAAACAGTGTAACTGACCATCATACCATACTTACTCTCACAGAGACCCCAGCTGTGAAACAGTGTAACTGACCATCATACCATACTTACTCTCACAGCGACCCCAGCTGTGAAACAGTGTAACTGACCATCATACCATACTTACTCTCACAGCGACCCCAGCTGTGAAACAGTGTAACTGACCATCATACCATACTTACTCTCACAGCGACCCCAGCTGTGAAACAGTTTAACTGACCATCATACCATACTTACTCTCACAGCGACCCCAGCTGTGAAACAGTGTAACTGACCATCATACCATACTTACTCTCACAGAGACCCCAGCTGTGAAACAGTTTAACTGACCATCATACCATACTTACTCTCACAGAGACCCCAGCTGTGAAACAGTGTAACTGACCATCATACCATACTTACTCTCACAGCGACCCCAGCTGTGAAACAGTTTAGCTGACCATCACAGCAAAAGGCAGAAGAAGCGATACTGGATGGATAATAACACTTGCGCCTTGGGGCAGTTGTGTTACGTGTGTTTCATTTCTTAATTTAACAACTGCACAATTCAGTGCAGTGTTATATGATGCGTCACCGTACAACATAACACACCACAGTAAACGCACGCATATACACGCGAACGCAAACACACACACACACACACACACACACACACACACACACACACACACACACACCTTGGTTTGCTCAGAGAGTGAGCGAGCGAGAGAGAGAGAGAGGTAGAGAGAGACAGACAGACAGACAGAGACCACGAAAGTTACTTGTCGCTTTTACACATGTGGTCAGGCATTGGCTTTTCCAGGCAATCGATTTTTTTTTTTTATCTAGGAAAGGAGATTGAACAGACGTTCGAGAAAAAAAACAGTTCATAGGATTTCCTTTCTTCTTCATTTCCCGTTTCTTTCTTTCTCTCTTTCTTTCCTCCTTTCCTTCCTTCCTTCTTTCTTCTTTGCCGCTATCAATCTGTCTTTCTTTCTTTGCCGCCTTCTGTCTCCATCTTTTGAATTCTTTCTATCCTTCCTTCCTTCCTTCCTTCCCTCCTTCCTTCCTTCCTTCCCTCCCTCTTTCTTTCTTTCTTTCTGTTTCCCTGTTGTCCTTTTCCTCCGCCTCTCTCTCTCTCTCTCTCTCTCTCTCTCTTTTGTTGTTGTTGTTATTGTCGTTGTTGCTCACTTGATTTCACATCTTCCTTTCTTATCTGTTTGCGTAGAAGCCTGTGAAAAATTGAAAAGAAGTGATTTAGACAAGCCCTGGATGTTTGCAGAGCGAAAAAAGGGTATGAGCGTGGGGAGATGGTGGTGCGTGTCACTCTGCCTTTGGGGGAGAGAAACAAGGAGAACGGGGGTGGGGGTGGGGGAACGTGGAGGGGGAGGTGAGAGGCGTGTGGAGGTGGGAGGTGGGGGGGGGATCATGGGGGGGATGGGAAAACGAGGGGGTGGAAGGGGTGGAGGCCGGGGGGGGGGGGGGGGGGGGGGGGGGGGGGTAGTGGGGGTTGCTGAAGATGGTGTGGGCGTCCTGACCTTTTCAGCTGGTCCGGAAACGTGGTTGTGTGTGTGTGTGTCTGTGTGTGTGTGTGTCTGTGTGTGTGTGTGTGTGGTGTGTTGAATATGATGGGCCATGACCTTTTCACTAAGTACAGAAATGTGTGTGTGGGGGGTGGGGGGGGGGGGGGGGCGGGGGGCGGTTGGGGGGGGGGGGGAGACGTTTGTGTGTGTTGGTGGGTGAGTGAGCTGATGGTAGTTCGGAGTTTGCTGAAGATGTTGTGCCCCGACCTTTTCACTTAGTACAGAGGTGTGTGTGTGTGTGTGTGTGTGCGTGTGTGTGTGTGTGTGTGTGCGCGTGCGCGCGCTTCAGCAGTCAGGACTCTGTTCCAGAAATGAAGAAGTTTCCACTTTATTTCACGCAAATGTACTTCACTATCGGAATACTCAATGTTTAGAATTGGCTTGTTTGGTTTTTTCTCATTCTTCTTCACGCTGTTTTTTTTTTTTTTTTTTTTTTTTTATTGGCTGTGAGTGTTAAGTTATCCCTTCAGTGATTTGTGCCAAGTGTTCTTTCGAAGGGGAACAGCAAACGCTGTTGGTGTGCTTGTGGAGAGCCGAACGGGCCACCCGCTTACTAGAGCCCGCCATTCGAAACGAAGTATTCATGTTTTAACATTGAACACCTTCCCACACAGAAACAAGGACCCCTTTCAGTCAATAGTATGGTTCTCAAAGGGTACCATGAGCAGGGAAATAAAAGGATTGTGAATAAAGTGATTGTCTAAAGACGTTTTCAATCTGGCGGAAAACTTCCGGGCATGGCCGAGTCGGGCAGGTAACGGTTAGAATCCAGGATGAAACAACTGGCCACTTTGCCAGCCAGGACTCCCGCTGACTGCATGGTGAGGGATCTGTACACGGTATGTGGAGGCCACAAGTGACACACAATACTTTGCTCCATTCAGCGTGGGTGGCGTGCATGTCCTGGGTGTTTGATTTCATCGACAAGTCCACCCATTGTAAATGTGATGCAGTGCTATTCCACAAAACGCAGTGGAACGCTGAAAATTGTAGTGCGATGCAAAAGAGCTTGTTTAACGCAATGCAACCTACAAGAGGAGGAAAATAAAGAGCACAGAATAACAATATAAAGTACAGCACAACACGACACGACGCGACGCGACGCGACGCGATACGACACAACACGACATGACACGACACAATACAATACAATACAATACAATACTATACCAACACAGCGCAGCACAGCACAGAGCGGTACGAATCGATGTGGTACCTGAGCTACTACACGATACAAGGGCAGAAATACATTGCAATGCAGTCGAACAGGCAAGAAATGGATATGGTTCTGGTTCTGTTTCAGATAAAACACCGAGAAGATCACTCCAGTGACTGCTGAATCCCTGACTGTCCTCCGACCTGTCAACGATACCAGAGATATCGTCACACACCCTCACCGCCCTGTCAACCAACTCCATTCAGTGACACAGACAACGGCCATTGATCTGATGCTGTAGAGAGAGAGTGGACACCACGGAAACATTTTTTTTCACGACTGAAGGCGGATAATGTTTAGTTGATGTCATACCAGGGGTAATGTAAGAAGGCAGACTGAATTCTCTTGTCAAGGCAAATCATTTCAGTAGCAAAATGTCTTGACATTATACACGCGAAATGATTCTCATTACTGTGTGATTTCGAAGGAACATGAATAAACCAGTGGAGTGACAGCACGCTTTCCAGTGTAGCGTGAAAAACACCTTAGCCACAGATGATACGTGACAGTGTCGCCAGACTCTGAAGTAACAGATGCTGGATGAGAACTGTAAAGCATGAAGACTGCATCTATTGTAAATGCTCAGTAGAGCAATCAGGCAAAATGTTGGTACCTTTACCAAAGGCCAGTTATTAACGTCGTCTGCATGACCAATGGGAGAACCTTCAACAGACACAGCACCAGGTGATTTGTTCTCCGGAGTGGCCAACCCCCCTGATGTAGATCTTCCCGCTGTGCACCGCCTCTGCCCGGCGCCGCGAGGCGGAGAACGTCGCCCCGACCTCAGAGCCCTGTCGCCCTGCCGGCCCGGGCATGTCGGGGTCAGAGGACGGCCACCTGGCCCACAGCCGCTTCCTGGCCCAGCTGCAGCGTCAGTGCAAGACCCGCCATGGTAACCTGACGATCTTCCCCACCACCCCCTTGCCAGACTCCAGCACGGGGGAGCAGGGCGAGGTGGAGGACACGGACTTTGGGGCCGTCATGTACATCACCGCCGTCCTTGTCTTCTACTCGCTGGGCATCGTGGTCATGATCGTCAAGTACCTCAAGACAGAGCGCAAGGAGCTGGAGGAGGAGATGGCCCTGGAGAGCTTCTTCAAGGGCATCCCCTCCAAGAAGATGGAGCACAACCGGGACGCCGTCAACCGGGTCGCCATCCGGGCATTCCACACGCTGACGTCGGGGGCCAAGCGCCAAGACCAGCTCCTGGTGGCCGCTGCCCAGAAGACCAACCCCACCACACCGGACGGAGACTGCAGCCCGTCCTTGCTAGACTCCAAGTCCGGAACCAGCCTGCATTCCGAGGATTCCGACTCCAGCAGGGGCGACGTGTCCCCGTACGTGCTGCAGCGCGAGCCTTCCAAGTACCTGCCCCGAGTGTCCCTCATGTTCCGGGACAACCGCGCCAACGATCGTCGCCGAACCTACGACAACATCCGATGTAAAAGTGGGCTGGCCCCTCCCCACCATAGTCTTCCTTCAGGACAACGAAGTCCCAGCGCCGCCTCTGCCTCTCTGCAGGAGAACGGCCGAGCCGGGTTCATCTTGCCCCTCCCCGGCGACAACTCGGACCACAGTGACGGTTCTGTGACGTCCCTGACCAAGCCGCGCAGCAGTGTCTCGGGGAAGGACGGCGCCTGCACGGGGCGGCAGAGACAGGCTTCCAAAGTGAACAGTGTCAAGTTCGTGGACGAGAAAAGGCCTGGAGACAAGCCGTCCAGCAGAGGCAGGTCCAAGGGCAGGGCCAGAAGCTCCAGACCCTCTCACGGGCACCCCAGGCCCAAACCCGCCATCAAACTCTACGCCTCTGTGGACGACAACCACGTGCTTCACCCAGACACGTCCTCAGGAGGCGCGGATCATGTACCCGCTCTGGACAGGGGCTCCACCCCGGGTGAGGTCAGGGTCAGCCCGGTGGAGGAGTGCCCCAGCCCCACCCCCTCCCAGGGCACGGCCAGCGGGGAGGAGACACAGGGGCACGGGGCAGGGGCACCACTGGGGCACACGGCAGGGGCACCACAGGGGCACACAGCAGGGGCACAGTCACAGAGCCAGTGCCCTGTGCAGACGTTGCCGCCAAGCAAAGGACTGCTGGTGTCCGACGTGTGAAGTGTTCTGTCTGTGCTGACACGTGAAGCGTTCTGTCTCTGTGAAGGAACACGGTGCTGACACGTGAAGCGTTCTGTCTCTGTGCTGACACGTGAAGCGTTCTGTCTCTGTGCTGACACGTGAAGTGTTCTGTCTCTGTGCTGACACGTGAAGCATTCTGTCTCTGTGCTGACACGTGAAGTGTTCTGTTTCTGTGCTGACACGTGAAGCATTCTGTCTCTGTGCTGACATGTGAAGTGTTCTGTCTGTGCTGACCTGTGAAGCGTGCCGTCTCTGTGAAGGAACACGGTCCACTCTTGAAGCGCTATGCATTACTCTCTCGCTGTGCAAGTACCTGTGGTGGTGGGAAGGTTTCAGTGTTCTACGATCACTGTTTTTACTGTTTCTTTATATGTTTATCCCCCCCACGAAACACGTTTACTCCTTTAAATATTTACTCATTTTTATGCCCTGTTTATTGCTTTATTTTATCTACTCTTCTTTTCTCGCGAGAAGTAGTGACACTATGGCGGCTGCCTGTTTTCTGAATTTCTGTATTTTGGGGAAATGTAAATAAACTCTGTGATCTTGCCTTTGACAGTTTCCACGTTAGACCTTCACGTTGACTTCACCTGCAGCCCAGTCACTGTGAATATTTTGTTGAGACACTTTCTTTTTTTTCATCTTAAACTTCAGTGTACCGTATACATACTGTTCATTTCTTTGCACACCGCGTTTCGTTCACACAGTCGTCTTCGGCTCGTGTGACATTTGGGTTGTGTTCAGACACAGCGCTGGAGGGAAAGGCATTGGACCGAATGTATTTCACTTTCGTGATGTAAAAACTTTTTGTATTTCTGTTATTGTTTTCTGTGGATATCGAAGGCATACGCCAACTTCAAAGAATCACCACATAATAGTATACACTGCGTACAGGACTTTTTTGATGTGGTGACGAGGGTGGTTTGAGGCACTTGTAATTCAGTGCATCTTTGTGTGATGTTGATCGCATTTCCATTTGTTCTTTGGTGAAGTGTTTTGCTCCATCATTACTCCTCTCCACTTCACCCTCTCTCTCCCTCTGTCCCCCCTTTCTCCCCCTCACACACACACACACACACACGCACACACACACACACACACACACACACACCACCACCACCACCACCACCACAGTGAAATAAATAACAATAAAGCCGTCAGATTTAGAGCATTATATCTTAGATATAAAAGCCGATAAGACATAGAGAAGCATACAACAAAACATCAATAAACTGACAAATGCTGAAAAAGAATTTCATTGGCTGTGATGTACAGTGACTGCAGTGAGAAAACTATCAACTCAAATCAAAATCAAAAACCAAAAATACTTGTTTTTACAACCCACGTTTAATTCAAATCGTTGAATGACACTGCACAAAAACACAGTGTTGCCACTGAGCGCAATGCCATCCCTACTCAGTACTGCTTACAAGGAACAGCAAAAGTATTGAAAAAAAGAAAGAAAAAAAAAGAACATCCGTTTAATTCAGCAAAGCAAAGGAACCCAGTAACCCCCCAAAACACACACACACACACACACACACACACACACACACACACACACAGAGATATATATATATATATATATATAAATGAGGGAAATGAAATATCAGAACCGTTTTCGTATGAATATAGCGAAAGACAAAGCCCATATATGGACATGGGATTCTACTCCTCTCCCCCCTCCACACACACACACACACACACACACACACACACACACACACACACACACACACATATGTATATATATATATATGTGTGTGTGTGTGTTATATGTGTGTGTGTGTGTATGCAAAGTTAGTAAACATATTCTGGGCAAAAATGATTTCACTTTTCAGGCAGTTTTCTTTAACTCACTCAGTACGGCCAGTCCTCTCTTCTCTACACAGACCCCTCGGATGTCCAGTGGGTGTCTGAATGACCCAACCTTTAGCTTCCGTCATTAAGAATTGTAGTATTCTTTGTCAACATTCACTTCTTCAGTATAAGAGCCTTCCGATTGCAGTATTTTGATGATGGTAATTGGGGTGAAACGCTGTTAACGCCGTCTCTTTCGCCGTTCGTATGGAAAGAGTTAAGCCCAATTCAGCCAGAGCCACAGATTCTTGTCTTACTGTTTCAAAACGGGGACGTACATGAATGGCTTTTTTCTTTGTTATGTTTTTTTTTCCCCAGCGCTCCTAACCTCTTTCCCTCGGGTGTGCTAACCCCACCCATTGTCCTGGCCTAGGAAATCGGATAATAGACAGTTTGCTGCATTTTTTTAAAGTATGCTTACGGTTAGCGTGTGTGTGTGTGTGTGTGTGTGTGTGTGTGTGTGAAATTGTGTTATGTTCAATCGCATGGTGTTGCATTGCAATATTTTCTTGTCGCTGTGTCATGATCGTAATACAATGAAATGCCGATCGATGTGGCCTGCTGAACTTCGAATTGTTTCTGTTTTCACCACACAACGTTTGGTTCCACAGACATTCATTTCTGATGGTGGGCAAAAACATGGCTTGTGTTGGTACCTGTAAGCACGGATATTGTATTGTATTGTATTGTAATGTATTGTATTGTATCACTTTTTCTCACAACAGATTTCTCTGTGCGAGACTCGGACTGCTTGCTCACTGTGCAGCGCCACCCATTTCTTTTTTTTCTTTTATTTCCTGCAGAGTTCTGCCAGGAACAACCCATTTCTTGACCTGTGTTCTTTTACGTGCGCTAAGTGCATGCCGCACTCGTGACCTCGGTTTATCGACTCATTCGAGTGACTATCAACCAGGACGTCCTCTCAAGGTCTAGTGGATGGGAGTGTGTGTGTGTGTGTGTGTGTGTGTGTGTGTGTGTGTGTGTGTGGAGGGGGGAGAGGAGTAGAATCCCATGTCCATATATGGGCTTTGTCTTTCGCTATGTTCATACGAAAACGGTTCTGATATTTCATTTCCCTCATTTCTAAATCTTTGGATGAATATATCTTCGATGACTGATCTGTGTATGTAAAATCTTTTTTGACTGACTTCTGGTTATGAATTGAATATAGGGAAACGATCAATATCGATTTAAGTGAATTTTAATTGTTCAGATTCAATATGTAATAATAATGTATCAAAGTGTTCAGATCACTTAAATGATCACATATCTTGTTCTTCAGAGACAGGAGCTTGCATTCAAACTGAACACTTGTTTGGGGCAATAAGAATGTATCAAAGAGTTCAGATCAATTCAAAGACCACAAATGGTATTCTTCAGAAAAGGGAACGTGCCTTCAGACTGAAGACTTAGGGGGATAAGAAGCACGGCAACTCGTTTCGGAAAAGACGAAAGGAAGAGCATGCATTGTGTGGGTTGATTTCTCCTTCTGCCTTTCGCAGTTAGACTCCAGTGGTCGTGGAGCAGCGCAGTGATGAATGCACGTGAGGTATTTCTTGTCTGCGAGGTGCATACCGAGCCAGTCCGAACTGCCCGATTTCTGTTGTTCCAGGAGAACTTTCTGTTTGATGGCTGTTTCCCTGACAGTTCTCAAGGTCAGATATCCATCGTTCGTTTGTGTGCTCCTCTGTTATTGATTTCTTTCTTTTTCGATAAAGCGTTTCTTTTCATTGTTCCTCAGACATGTTGAATTATATCTATTTTGTTTCGTTTTCTCGTTGATTTGTGCATAATGATGTGCTAGAAACTGCCTCATAATCCTGTGCAGAACTAGATACAAACGACAACAGTCCTTTTTCGTGATGGCTTTATGGGGGACACGCGTTTTTGATTCAAGCATGAAGCTTGTTGAGGTTTTGAACTGTACATTGAACGTTTTTCACAATACAGTGAATGCTACAAATGTCAGATTTTTTCTGTACTTGGCTAAGTCGTCATATCACTGAAATAATCATCCAAACTGCTGCAACACGAGTTATCTCTTTTTGCAATCTTGTTGTGTCTTAAATTAACGGCATGTGTTTTCATTGGAAATACTGTGATCTCAAGATGGTACAGTTAACTCTGTGTTTTTTCCCTTTCCTTTCTACGAATGCAATGGTTCTTCAGACGGAATGGCAAAAGCGCAATAAATCAGGCGCCAGATTGTCACCCATTTGCTGTGAGTATGATGACTCGCTTGTTGTTTTCGAACTTTTAAAGCTCCTTCAAATATTGCTGTGCTCTTTTTCTAATGTCAGCAACTTTAATGTTTAATTTGCGTTTGTTTCAATGAAATCGGAAAATTGAAAATGTTCTGAAGTGACTCAAGAGTAATGCGCTGAACCGAACCGTGGAGTAAAATGATGGCAGGTGAACAGCCCTTGCATCATGAAAACGGCTTTGTCGGGACTGTGCGAAACGGGTTAGGGTGAAGAAAGGGAACCCAAAGGGTGTTGACGTTTAAGTTTGAAAGAACAGCCGCCGAGGTCCATTGATTCCTCTGATTTGAACAGGACCATTTACAGCGGCTGACATGATGACAAGACACCGCTTAACTGTAGTGTTGCTCCCGCCTATCTCCAAGATCGATTCTGGGGATGCGGCAGCTTTTAGCGATTTCTCTGTAGAAATTTCACCGTAAGACGAAGCAAAGTCCGTGACCATTGTTCAGAACAGGCCTGAGAATGCATGGCAAAACGACATGATCAACGAAGATGTGCAAAACCTCGCGGAAACGTTGAGTTTGAAACTACGTCCCATTGATGACTTCAACTTTGGCGTCCGAAACAACTCATAGTGGAAAATAGATGGCTTGGTTTCCTTGTCAGAAATTATGCCATATCTGAAATACACTTTTCAGTTAGCAAAGCACCATTTTTAAACCTTGACCGTGTCTGGTTGCCGACAGCTGGCTGACAGTGTGTGGCTGTGTAAAGTGTGAACGATGTGGGTTATGTCTGGCTGACACTGTGTAGCTGTGTAAAGTGTGAACGATGTGGGTTTTGTCTGGCTGACAGTGTGTGGCTGTGTAAAGTGTGAACGATGTGGGTTATGTCTGGCCGACACTGTGTGGCTGTGTAAAGTGTGAACGATGTGGGTTATGTCTGGCCGACACTGTGTAGCTGTGTAAAGTGTGAACGATGTGGGTTATGTCTGGCCGACACTGTGTAGCTGTGTAAAGTGTGAACGATGTGGGTTATGTCTGGCTGACACTGTGTAGCTGTGTAAAGTGTGAACGATGTGGGTTTTGTCTGGCTGACAGTGTGTGGCTGTGTAAAGTGTGAACGATGTGGGTTATGTCTGGCTGACTGTGTGGCTGTGTAAAGTGTGAACAGTGTGGGTTATGTGTGGCTGTGTAAAGTGTGAACGATGTGGGTTATGTCTGGCTGACAGTGTGTGGCTGTGTAAAGTGTGAACGATGTGGGTTATGTCTGGCTGACTGTGTGGCTGTGTAAAGTGTGAACGATGTGGGTTATGTCTGGCCGACACTGTGTAGCTGTGTAAAGTGTGAACGATGTGGGTTATGTCTGGCTGACACTGTGTGGCTGTGTAACGTGTGAACGATGTGGGTTATGTCTGGCTGACTGTGTGGCTGTGTAAAGTGTGAACGACGTGGGTTATGTCTGGCTGACACTGTGTGGCTGTGTAACGTGTGAACGATGTGGGTTATGTCTGGCCGACACTGTGTGGCTGTGTAAAGTGTGAACGATGTGGGTTATGTCTGGCTGACAGTGTGTGGCTGTGTAAAGTGTGAACGATGTGGGTTATGTCTGGCTGACAGTGTGTGGCTGTGTAAAGTGTGAACGATGTGGGTTGTCTGGCTGACACTGTGTGGCTGTGTAAAGTGTGAACGATGTGGGTTGTCTGGCTGACACTGTGTAGCTGTGTAAAGTGTGAACGATGTGAGTTATGTCTGGCGGACAGTGTGTGGCTGTGTAAAGTGTGAACGATGGTGGTTATGTCTGGCTGACTGTGTGGCTGTGTAAAGTGTGAACGATGGTGGTTATGTCTGACTGACTGTGTGGCTGTGTAAAGTGTGAACGATGTGGGTTATGTCTGGCTGACTGTGGCTGTGTAAAGTGTGAACGATGTGGGTTATGTCTGGCTGACAGTGTGGCTGTGTAAAGTGTGAACGATGTTGGTTATGTCTGGCTGACACTGTATGGCTGTGTAAAGTGTGAACGATGTGGGTTATGTCTGGCTGACTGTGGCTGTGTAAAGTGTGAACGATGTGGGTTATGTCTGGCTGACACTATGGCTGTGTAAAGTGTGAACGATGTGGGTTATGCCTGGCTGACTGTGTGTGGCTGTGTAAAGTGTGAACGATGTGGGTTATGTCTGGCTGACTGTGTGGGGCTGTGTAAAGTGTGAACGATGGTGGTTATGTCTGGCTGACTGTGTAAAGTGTGAACGATGTGGGTTATGTCTGGCTGACAGTGTGTGGCTGTGTAAAGTGTGAACGATGGTGGTTATGTCTGGCTGACTGTGTGGCTGTGTAAAGTGTGAACAGTGTGGGTTATGTGTGGCTGTGTAAAGTGTGAACGATGTGGGTTATGTCTGGCTGACAGTGTGTGGCTGTGTAAAGTGTGAACGATGTGGGTTATGTCTGGCTGGCAGTGTATAGCTGTGTAAAGTGTGAACGATGTGGGTTATGTCTGGCTGACACTGTGTGGCTGTGTAACGTGTGAACGATGTGGGTTATGTCTGGCCGACACTGTGTGGCTGTGTAAAGTGTGAACGATGTGGGTTATGTCTGGCTGACAGTGTGTGGCTGTGTAAAGTGTGAACGATGTGGGTTATGTCTGGCTGACAGTGTGTGGCTGTGTAAAGTGTGAACGATGTGGGTTGTCTGGCTGACACTGTGTGGCTGTGTAAAGTGTGAACGATGTGGGTTGTCTGGCTGACACTGTGTAGCTGTGTAAAGTGTGAACGATGTGAGTTATGTCTGGCGGACAGTGTGTGGCTGTGTAAAGTGTGAACGATGGTGGTTATGTCTGGCTGACTGTGTGGCTGTGTAAAGTGTGAACGATGGTGGTTATGTCTGACTGACTGTGTGGCTGTGTAAAGTGTGAACGATGTGGGTTATGTCTGGCTGACAGTGTGGCTGTGTAAAGTGTGAACGATGTGGGTTATGTCTGGCTGACACTGTATGGCTGTGTAAAGTGTGAACGATGTGGGTTATGTCTGGCTGACTGTGGCTGTGTAAAGTGTGAACGATGTGGGTTATGTCTGGCTGACACTATGGCTGTGTAAAGTGTGAACGATGTGGGTTATGCCTGGCTGACTGTGTGTGGCTGTGTAAAGTGTGAACGATGTGGGTTATGTCTGGCTGACTGTGTGGGGCTGTGTAAAGTGTGAACGATGGTGGTTATGTCTGGCTGACTGTGTAAAGTGTGAACGATGTGGGTTATGTCTGGCTGACAGTGTGTGGCTGTGTAAAGTGTGAACGATGGTGGTTATGTCTGGCTGACTGTGTGGCTGTGTAAAGTGTGAACAATGTGGGTTATGTCTGGCTGACAGTATGTGGCTGTGTAAAGTGTGAACGATGTGGGTTATGTCTGGCTGACACTGGCTGTGTAAAGTGTGAACGATGTGGGTTATGTCTGGCTGGCAGTGTATAGCTGTGTAAAGTGTGAACGATGTGGGTTATGTCTGGCTGACAGTGTGTGGCTGTGTAAAGTGCGAACGATGGTGGTTATGTCTGGCTGACTGTGTGGCTGTGTAAAGTGCGAACGGTCTGGGTTATGTCTGGCTGAAAGTGTGTGGCTGTGTAAAGTGTGAACGATGTGGGTTATGTCTGGCTGACAGTATGGCTGTGTAAAGTGTGAACGATGTGGGTTATGTCTGGCTGACAGTGTCCCACATTGTTCACAGGAAATGTTCCGTCGGCCGACAAACTGGAGGCACTGATGGATAATTTCCAGCTTCTCCTGTCAGGGATTTTGGACAAGAGAGCAGTTGCCAAGTTCCACGTTAGCGCGCTTTGTGTGAGGTCGTTTGTGGAAGATGTGGAGTTGATTTACAATTGGCTTTACATGCATCACGTTTTTCAATTCAAGTCTTTCTAGCACCCATCCCCTTTCCCACACGAGGTTTGCTTTTTCAGTGAAAGGTTAGGACCACTTGCTGATGAATACAGAGAATGCTAAAGACAATAATAATAATAATGGTAGATATATAGCGCTGAATCTTGTGCAGAGACAAATCAAAGCGCTTTCGCACCAGTCTTTCACACGCATGCATAACTATAAAACTGTACAAACTAAAGACAAGGAAGAGGCAGTCAAGGGAGGCTATTTTGGGAAGAGGTGGGTTTTAAGGCCAGACTTGAAAGAGCTGAGTGTGGAGATTTGACGAAGCGAAAGAGGAAGTTCATTCCAGTTGCAAGGTCCAGAGACAGAGAAAAAACGGCGGCCAACAGTCGAGTATTTGAATCTGGTATGCGTAGAGTGGATCCGAAGCCGATTGTAGTGAGCGAGATGGAGTGTAGAGGTGAAGGCAGCCGCAGAGATAGGAAGGGGCAGTTTTGTGAATACATCTATAACATAGAGTGCTGATCTTGTACTTTATTCGGTGTGAGACAGGGAGCCAGTGGAGATGTTACAAAAGAGGAGTGATGTGCTCAGATCTTTTCTTTCTGAGGACGAGTCGGGCAGTAGAGTTTTGTATGCGCTGAAGGGACTGAATGGATGAAGCAGGCAAACCAGACAATAGAGACGATAATATAAGAACAGCCAACACGTAGGTCTGGATATTTTTCATTTGATTGTTTTGTCAGAAATGAGCTTATGTATGAAGACGGAGGGCGGTTATGTAAGTATTTCCATTACTCGTTTTTTTTTTCTAACAAAATATGTGGGGATGCATTTTCCATGAACACATTGTGATTACACTTTCAGGGATAGGCATCAATTGTACGCGTGGAGTGTTTTTGTTTTTTACAACTTGTAATTTATTGCACTGTACCATATTCTTTGCATTGAAGTGTAAATACAGATTCTTTTCTCACGATGGGTTGTTCAACGTGTCATAGCTGCACTGTATAGGAAGACTGAATCACTGTTTCCATTTAACACACACACTTTCTCTCCTATCAAGGTTGAACCTCGAAGTAAGTTGTTTTCTCTCTGAATTAAGCCGTCATCAAAAGCAGTGTGTTGCCATAAGTTCTTTAATGTGTGCTTATACAGGATAGATGTCGCATCAAAATTTACGTGATGGCATGACACCCAACCGTCATTATATGATTAGGGAGGGAGGTGGGAGGGAGGGAGGAAAAACAACGTTGGTTAGTTCAGGGTTCGAACTTGTGATGCCTTCTTTTTCAAGGCGAGTATTTTAATTCCATGCTTCACACGCACGTCAAACAGGGACTGTGCGTCGGTATCAGTACACACACACACACACACACGCGCGCGCGCACGTACGCACACACGCACGCACGCACGCGCACACACACACACACACACACACACACACACACACACACCACACACACACACACACACACACACACACACACCGCGCGCGACCACTTCCCAAACGAATGGAACCAATGAGCAATCTATGACTTCAGTATTGATCATGATGTATTATACACGGTGTTTTTTTGCCTTTTTGACTCATGCACAGTCACACATGTCAGTGTTAAATTCTTCCCTTCCTTTTTTTGTTTTTTTTTTTTTCGTTGTTGTTGTTGTTGTTGAAATATTGCTGTTCACGAAATGTGACGGTTTCCACAGGAATGTTCACTGACACTGAAAACTGTATGATGTTTTGCAAGCAACAACCTCGTCACTCTGTCTCTGTCTGTCTGTTTCTCTGTCTACCTCTGTGTGTCTCTCAGTTTGTTTGTCTTTCTGTATGTGTCTCTGTCTGAATGTCTGTGTCTGTCTTTCTGTCTCTGTCTGTCTGTATGTGTCGCTGTCTCTGTCTGTCTCTGTCTGTTTTTCTGTATATGCCTCTGTCTCCGAGTGTCTGTATCTCTGTCTGCCTTCTTTCTGCATTTTTCTTTCTCTGAATGTCTCTGTCTGTGGATGTCTGTCTGAGTCCATGTCTCTGTATGCCTCTGTCTGTCTGTCTGTCTGTCTGTCTCTCACCGCCATATTCGCACCCCACCCCCCACCCCCACTCACATGGGCACCGGGCCTTGTTTATTAAACTTTATTGATCCAAGTTTGGAGTGGCTAGAGTCGTCCTCTTCCGTCTGTCTGTTTGTCAGTCTGTTCGTCAGTCTGTCCGTCTGTTTTCATTTTCCCTCTGTCTTTCTGTCTCTTTTGCAGATGCCTGCCTCTGGCTCCCCCTTCTCTTTCTGTCTCTGTCACTCTTTTTCCGCCTCTCTCTGTCTCTCCCTGTCTTTATCTCTGTCTCTGTGTGTTTCTCTGTGAGAGGGGTTGAACGGGTGTGTGTGCGCACTTGTGTGTTTCTGTGAGCTTCCAACTAGCAGTTTTCTGTCGTCTCATCATGTATGTCTGTTTGTGTCTGTTTTTTTTGGTTTTTTTTTTTAGTATTACTATTATTATTACTACTACCTTTTTCTATATTATAATTATTATTCATTTATTTATTTATTTATGTAAGCTTATCTATTATTTATTCCCCCGTTTGTTTGTTTTTTTGTTGTTTTTTTTGTTTGTTTTTTTTTTCTCAAGGCCTGACTAAGCGCGTTGGGTTACGCTGCTGGTCAGGCATCTGCTTGGCAGATGTGGTGTAGCGTATATGGTTTGTCCGAACGCAGTGACGCCTCCTTGAGCAACTGAAACTGAAACTGACCAGAGTAATCCCTCCACCCCTCCCCACCCGCGCACAAACCCCGCATCATCCTTTTACCCACGCGTCTCTCTCTCTCTCTCCCACCCTTCTCTCTTTCTTTCTCTTCTTCCATCCTTTCTCTCCTTCCCATCCCTTTTCAGTCCACTGTTTTTGAGTGTGGAGTCTTGGGTGTTGAGTGTCTTTGACGCAAAGCCCACGGAATCGTGATAAACATTGACAATACTTGACACGTCACGACTTTTGTCGTCATTTGACACGTCACGACTTTTCGTCATCGTCTCTCTCTCTCTCCCACCCTTATCTCTTTCTCTTCTTCCATCCTTTCTCTCCTTCCCATCCCTTTTCAGTCCACTGTTTTTGAGTGTGGAGTCTTGGGTGTTGAGTGTCTTTGACGCAAAGCCCACGGAATCGTGATAAACATTGACACTACTTGACACGTCACGACTTTTGTCGTCATTTGACACGTCACGACTTTTCGTCATCATCTTACCAGCCATGAAGGACGTGTTGGAGACTAAGGAAGAGACACATTACTTGGGGAAGATTTGTGGCACGAGTTGTTCCTTTGTTTCAGAACGAGTCTTTTAATGTGTGTGCTGAGTGTTCTCCCAACAAAACTGTCTGTGTGTGTGTGTGTGTGTGTGTGTGTGTGTGCTGTGCGTGCGTGTCTGTCCGTTTTGTGTTTGCTTGTTTCGTTGGTTGTTTTTTTTTTGTTTTGTTTTTTTCCCGTGTGTAATGTCTTTTCCCTGAATGTCAACGTGAATAAGAAAACGGGATGTGTGTGTGTGTGTGTGTGTGTGTGTGTGTGTGTGTGTGTGTGTGTGTTATCTGTAATAGGTAGTTACAGATTACAGGAAACAATCCAATGGAATACTGTAGACAGTGCGCATACCGTGAAAACAGCTATACATCAGCAAGGGTATTCACACAAAAAATGAAACCGTGGAATACATAGTAAAAGATATGTGAATATCTACAACCAAATTTACTTTTAGGAAAAGGCTAGAGAACTAAGGAAGGGGTTTGGAATGATAAAAGCTAAAGATATACAGAACAATGAAATGGAAGGTGTACGTCTGTGTGTATTTTAATAAGAAAGACAGGACATGTTTCTGTGTCTAAAGGATATAATTCATGTCTTAGGGTTTATTTTGACATATGTACGAACATTATTCTGTCATTGACCAAATCACCACAAGAATGCTATAAAAAGACGTTTGTTGTTGCCCCCCCCCCCCCCACACACACACACCCCCCAAGCACCGCCCCCCCCCCCCCCCACACACACACACACACACCACCAACACACCATATCATTCCACGCACCCATAATTTGAAAAGGAAAGAGAGCAAAATGAAAAAAAAAAGAAAGAAAGAAAGAAAGAGAGACACTTACAAACTCTTCTTCTGCGTTCACTCGTATGCGCACGAGTGGGCTGTTACGTGTATGACCGTTTTTACCCCGCCATGTAGGCAGCCATACTCCGTTTTCGGGGGTGTGCATGCTGGGTATGTTCTTGTTTCCATAACCCACCGAACGCTGACATGGATTACAGGATCTTTAACGTGCGTATTTGATCTTCTGCTTGCATATACACACGAAGGGGGTTCAGGCACTAGCAGGTCTGCACATATGTTGACCTGGGAGATCATAAAAATCTCCACCCTTTACCCACCAGGCGCCGTCACCGTGATTCGAACCCGGGACCTTCAGATTGACAGTCCAACGCTTTAACCAATCGGCTATTGCGCCCGTAGACACTTACAAACAAGACAGGAGGACTGACAATAAGTCAGAATGACAGAAAGTCCATAATATCGATTTTCTTTTTTTTCACGAAAAGGAAGGGAGAAAATATCACTCGGCTATCACTGCATTATTTATCGTGGCCTTTCTGGGTGCTGCATTTGTGCACGTGACAAACGTTTTCTGCTGAAGTGCAGGGTCGTCTTTCAACCCATTATAGGACCTGGCAGAACCTGCGGAAAGTAGATCTG